>NC_137607.1:40589439-40763309 GCF_963280865.1 Gymnoscopelus braueri | reverse complement strand
GGAGTGGTGTTTTACTTACAGATCTGGTTCCAGCGTGATGATGATGACAGCTTGTTCAGAGTAAACCCAGCAGCTTGTTTGAGGAACAACACATTTCACTGGCACTACGTTATAATGCATTTCACAGCAAGTCAACAACACGCAAGTCTCAGATTAACACACAGTATAGGAACTGTCTGTATCCTCCAGCTTCTGCGAGGCTAAAAACACATCTGACATCTCAATGTTGACAAGCTGAGCTAGCCACAATGCTAACTAACAAGCACTGGGCATCTGTCGCCTCCCCCCGGCCCGCTCTAAGCAACCAACGTATGACTGTAGTACGACAGCATGCTCGTCATGACATAATGTTATGAATGTGCGGTAGGTTATTAATAAACACTAAACACAACATGGATTTGAGCGGTGAAACTTGATGAGTTTTTCTTCATTGACTTTTCTGAAGGGTTACACTCGCTGTGAAGCACCTACTACGCCACCTTCTGGAGATATGCATACATAAACATACATAAATACATAAAACTAAGCACTGTGCTGCTGTCAACAGAACGTTAGAATTGTAACTGTTTCTTCTGCTTAACACGGGACTCCCTCTTTCCAGGGTGTTTCGCCCAGGGACCGCACATATTATTATTCCCTTGTTGTTTTCCTCAAATGTTGTCAGTCACGCGCACAAGCCACAACCTGAACCTCCATTTGTTGAGATGAATTCCCCCGCAAAGTGTGAGGAGAGCTTTAAA
This sequence comes from Gymnoscopelus braueri, assembly GCF_963280865.1. Classification (NCBI taxonomy): domain Eukaryota; kingdom Metazoa; phylum Chordata; class Actinopteri; order Myctophiformes; family Myctophidae; genus Gymnoscopelus; species Gymnoscopelus braueri. The sequence continues at coordinate 40,762,569 of NC_137607.1, read as the reverse complement.
AATGTGCGTCAAGTCACACAGAGCTGAACACACAACGGTCGGAAGTACGTTGATATTGTTGCCTTCAAAATAAAGTCGTACGTTGATGTTGTTGCCTTCAAAATGAAGTCTACGGTTAACACAATACGGGCTTGTTTCCATTGTGGTCCTGTATATCACAGAAGAGGGATACAATTATAGATTTTTTCCCCCTTTATTACAAGTAATGAATAAGTAATAAAGTAAAAACTTTCATATACATAGGGCGCGGCCATAGCTGAGTGGTTAGTGAGCCCGCCTAGGGAACCAGCTGGCCCTGGTTGCCCCAGGTTCGATTCCAGGCTATCCCAGCATATGTGCCGATGATATGAAATTTGTCCCTGAGCAAGACTCTTAACCCCAATTGCTCACAGGTTCTCATTGGAAACAAGACCGCAAGGACTTTCATGAACGACCTGTTAAAAGGAATTATCCTTATCCTTATAGTTAAAAATCACACCCTGTGTGAAGTGGGCGGTGTCTTGCTAGCTAATCACAATACTGAATGGAGTCAACCAATCATGTACAAAAGATAAATACATTTATTGAAACACTCTTTATGATGGACGAAACCATAACTTGAAAAAAACAAATTTTTGGTTTTTTTCAAGTTATGGTTTCTTATATAGGGCTATGCACATGTGTCATGTGACACTGGCCAATCACAGTCCTGAATAGACTGTGATTGGCCAATCACAGCGCAGGATAATTGTACAAATTTCCTGGGCCCAGATCACAGCGCAGGAAAATGTACATTTTTCCAAATCTCACTTATAGGGGCGGTTTCACCGCCCAAAAATAATACAGCCCAGGCCCAAAATACAACAAAATACATGGACCCCTGACTAAGGAGAACTCCTTCTAATGCTATGGACCAGAGTTAATGGAACAGGGCGGTACCTTTCTATCAAAAACGGAGTAAATCACCTCCTGGAGAATACCAAACACTGTTATTTTCTATTTTATTTCGTTTTATTTTGTTTTTGGTGGTGGCTATTCTATGTTGTAGAGCGCGTTGGGTGGTTAGAACTCTATCGGTTTTATTCTGAAGTCAGAAACCGGAACTCACCATAGAGTTTACGACCGCCCTAACGCTGGTTCCTGTTCATTGTTGCAGCTTGTTGTGTGTCGCGCGGCTGTAGAACTGGAGGTACCCTATCATCTCTACACCATCAACAAACATGTTGGTTTTCTCTCGTGCCTGACGACCAGCGGCATCTATTTGCTTGGAATAGTGCATTTTTACATCACTTGAGTGTTTTGATCCACCCCCGTGTTATTATTAGTAGATTAAAAACAAACCGCACCGCTGTTGTACAAGCTAGCTAGTTTAGCTAGCTAGCTACCTTGCTAGCTTGCTTTGCTAACAATCAAGCAGCAGCACCAGCTCAGCTCAGCTCGCCAAGATGAGTGTCCACACCAACGTGATCCAGGTGACCAACGTGTCCCCCAGCACCACCTCGGAGCAGATGAGGACTCTGTTCGGGTTCCTGGGGAACATCGAGGAGCTCAAGTTGTTTCCTCCAGAGTGAGTAACTGATGTTTCTTTGCAGCCCCAGGCTTTAAACACAGGCCCTGTGTTGTATGTATTCAGGAGGAGGAGGAGGGAGGCCTGGCGCGGTCAACTCGCCGCCGGCGGCTGAAAGGAACAGATCTACAATTTAAGCTTGTAGATCTGTTCTTTTTCAGCAAGCGACAACTACACACAATAGGCTTTTTTTGAGTTAGTGAGCCAACTCTAGGATAGATTATGCCACTATATGATAACTAGCCCCGTTTGGAACCTAACTCTCCACCATAGCTCCGGAGCTATCGTGGACAGTGAGGTTCCAAACGGCGATAATGTGATAGTATACTATTAATTGTAGCACATTTAATGTCTCCCTAAATCTATGCTGGGGAGATGCTAACTATAGAGAGGAGATGATCCCATTGTTTTCAACCTGATTTAGAAATCCTCATACTAGCCGTGGATCAAGATGGTCATAATAATATGACTTGTCTCAAGGCTATCCTCCTCATACATGCATTGACTGTAACGTTACTGGTGGAAATGTAAAGTCGATTTGCTGATGCTAAAATGCAACGATCCTCCTCCAGACCCTAGCCTAGTAGTTTAGAAGCTAAGCCACTGACCTGAAGTGAAACGCCATATTTAAAGTTCCTTGTAGCAGAAGCTAATGTGATTGAATTGTCTGTGCTTTGTCGTTTTTCACTCTTCAAATTACACCTGGCGTCGGTACAGGTAGGAAATGTACGACACACTGTCCATTTCTGTCCCCAGGTAGAGATTAGAATGTCATCTGCAAGATTTTTACTAGGGAGACGACAAACCCAACAACATTTGAGTCCCGCTTCAGAGAGAAGGCATGTCGGAAACCCTTTGTTTGTATTCTTTGCACAACATGTTTGTATTTTCTTCCAGTGACTCTCCCTTGCCTGTGACTTCACGTGTCTGTTTTGTAAAGTTCCATGAGTCCGAGTCAGTGGGTGTGTCCCAGCATCTGACCAACACTGTCTTCGTGGACAGGGCCCTGATTGTCGTCCCGTTTGCTGAAGGTGGGTTTCTGTTTTCATTTTTGCCCCTCTTCCTTCTACTGTGTAGGAAAGGTGCAACACGATGTGTAGACACATTTTGATTGGGCTACTACAGACACTGCCACTTGGGAATTAGTCTCACTGATCAAAGTTGAATGCAAATCTATCAAAGCTTCACATTGCTTGATAGTTGTAGGGATGTAATGGGGGAAATGTATGTGTTCCCATGTCATACAATCTAGCCTTTTTTTGTAAACCTCTCTCTCTGTGATTTGTGTTGTGGTTTTCGTAGTGGACAAGGCATTTGCAGAGAGCCCCTTCCTTGCTGGCTGAAATGGTCCTCTGCTGCCGTCAGGAGATTAGAAAAATTAATCGCACCCAGGCTCGCAAGCCCCTTCTCACTGTTGTTATGCCGTAAAATATTAACTCTCTTTTCTCTCTCTCTCTTTGTTCAAGGCATCTTTTCATTAAAAGATTAGCCACACAATAACCTATAAAAAAAGATGCAGGAATCTGGAATGAAGAAGTTTTGAAAACGAACTATTGGTTCCAAATTTGACTTGCTTAAATCAGTGGGTATGTAAGAAAATTGCAAAAGCATGTAAGTTAGATGAACTGATTGGTTATGCATGCTAGAATAGATGTGGAAGTCATTGCCAGCAGATGCTCTGGAAAGTTATCAGCAGCATACACTTTAGCTATTGATGATATCCACTCATGCTAAGCTCTCTTTTCATTTTTAGCCACAACAAATTCACCCTAGCCATATATTAACATTGTACACAGATTCAGTGCGTTTCTGTTCCCAAATTCCCAATGCGCTAACATATCAGAGGTAGAAGTAGTATTAAAAGCCTCTGCTTGATGTTGCAGTGAATTATGCTTTTTATTGCTCCTCTCCACACATAACTCTCAAAGGGTTGAGTGAATTTGACATTTAACGGTGGTGTTTCTTTTTGTTGTTGTGTTTTACAGTTCTTTTTCCTGGTTCAGCCAGCCCTATATACCAGGCCCTGCTGAAAATGCCACCAACAGTTTTGTCTTCTGCAGCCTTATCCTGTTTCTCAAGTGTTGTCTGTTATGTACGAGTGTATGGTTGTTAATGTTTGTTTGTGTTGTGTGTATGTATGTGTGTGTGTGTCTCTCTCTCTCTCCATGGAAATATAAATTGTTAGATTTGCAATTAGACTATTTTCAGATTGCTCAACCATGGATCATCATCTCCATAAGATTTTCCCTTTTCATTTGTACTGTTCTGTGTTTTATTTCTCAGCATTGGCCACATAGTTCACGATTCTATCAAGGCTTTTGCTGGCAATAGCCCTTACTTGATATGATCTCTGCAATGCTATGTATCCTTGATTTTGTTTCCTGTTTGTAGCAAGTTACTGTTGCCCCCTAATGTAACCATGCTATAACATGGATAGCACTACTATATTGTGGCTAATGTAAGTGCTGTGGTGAGCTCCAACAAATGTAGCCCCCGGCAAAAGCCCAGAAAAGGGAATATGGTTCCACTTTTTCTGTATGGTAATGGTAAGTGATGCACCATAAGTGATTAAATGTACCCTACTTGTTTACTCCCAAATTATGAACTTTGTTTTTTGTATCTCGATGTTTTTTGTGTGCTTTATAGCGAAGCAGCCGACGCGAGTCGCTTGTTCATAAAACATCTAATGAAAGTTGAGAGCACACCCCACTGGACAACCGGCTGTGCTTGCTTACGTTTGGTTCATGACTTAAAAAACAAGTACAGGTGATAAAATCTTGGCAGTGTGTATTGTGACTTATGAAAATCATAGCTGCTACTTTCTGAAATTATTACTATTTTGGAAGAAGGAGAAAAAAAGGTTAGGGAGCAACATTTACAGACAAGACAAAAAGTGGAATGTATTTTCTTTTGTTGCATCTCTCTTTTTCTCTCTGGTGGTAAGGGTAGTTAAACTCAGGTGGCCTGTCTGTACAATAAGTCTTGTCTGAGTGTTGTGTATAAGGGTTTTAGATATGAACTGATTATTTGTTCTCTTTCTCCAGGAGTTATTCCTGATGAGACTAAAGCTCTGTCGCTGCTAGCTCCAGCCAATGCTGTGGCAGGAATGATGCCAGGTGGAGGCCTTCTTCCAACGCCAAATCCTATGGCATCGGTGAGTGTTTTCTTGACTGTCTACCACTTAAGCCTTATGTACTTTGTTGCACAACGAATGGCTAAAATAACCAATTAACAAGCTCACAACATTTGCATAATGACATGTTGTGAGCTAGGGGGATGTGTCCCTGTTTTGGGTTGAATGCCTTTCCATTATGAATTAACGACAAAGCAGTGCTAGCCCTTTACTTTATTTGCTCACTTGCCTTAGCGTGGACAGTTAACCTTTGCCTTCATTCAATCAAGAATCTTATAAGTGACTGCCTGATGTTCCAGATGGGAGGGACGCCTTTTGGAGGTCCCAACATGGAACAAATGGCTGCCATGGGAATGCAAGGACATAACATGAACCCCCAGGTAAGGACTTGAATTAACTGCATTCACTAGAGTATTTATTTGTTAAATCTTGTTTCAAATCAAAACTATATCGGTAATCGACACATCTCTCCTCAGGCATTTTCAGCCGACTTCCTGAAGCTCATGCAATCCATGGATCCATCCATGAAGTAAGAAAACCAGTTCTACAGTATTTGAAGAACAGAACTCCATGTATCTTTGTATAAGGAGATAGACTGCACTCAGCTATCTGTGATTGAATAATTGTATCCATTGATGTCCTTGCAGGTTGAATCCCATGGCAGGTGGACTAAACATGAACCCAGGAATAAAAGCTGATTCTTCGAACAAGGAGATTGAGGAGGCCATGAAGAGAGTCCGTGAGGCGCAGTCACTCATCTCTGCAGCTATTGAACCAGGGAGTAAGTACACCTTGTTTCTTTTGCTGGTCTATTGATTTGCTGAACCAAGCATGAGTTATCCAAATTGGACATCTGGCTGTTCTGCAGGTTAGGGAGACAATCCTGTAGCATGATATGTTCGATCATCTCATTGGCCAACTTGTCCATCCTGTGTTGATACATCCTTGATATTCCAGCCAATGGTAGATCTTACTTTTTTACGTTTTCTTTGCAGACAAGAAGGATGAAAAGCGCAAACATTCCCGCTCCAGGTCCAGGTCGAGGCGCAGGAGGTCCAGGTCTCGCTCCAAACACAGGTAAACAAGTTTAAATGTTAGTTTAAATGTACAGAACACGCTGCAACACAATCTTGTTCTTAGCACTGGTGGTTTCAAATATTTTGGTTATTTAATTCAGAGCAGGAGAGCCATTGTTTAGATGTGTATTCAGTAGTCTCTTAGCAACAAGAGCCACAAGCAAGTAATTTGTCCGAGCATCTACTCACTTTAACCCTGGCATCCTGATTTTTAACATGTTATTGTAGACGGGCGAAAATTTATAAAAAATAGATGATTTACAAGCTTGCTGCGCTTTGAGAGCTTGTAGATTGTTCAAAAATAATTAAGTTTTCTTTTTGGTGCTTAAGTGGTTAACATTGCTAGGTAGGTATTCGATAAATAAAGAGGTGCCCACAGGATTGTGGGAGGTGTCGATGGCTGACGGACAGGTCAAATCTTTTGCCTTACAACAGCAGTGAAAGGAATAATGTATGCAAGATTCTGGTGTGAGCACCCTGTACATGAATATTCAGTAAAGTGGCCTTTTGAAAATAGAGTGGCTAATAAAAGAGGTGAACACAGGGTGCTAAGTGCTGCTCACTGAGAAGTGCTGTCTCTTGGCTAACGACATCAACAATGCAAGGAATGTCGTCCACAAATGTCTGGAGGGAACACACAATGTGTGAAAATGTGGTCACGGTCCTATGTCTAATGGGCATTGAATATCAGTAGGACCAGACCGATTTATCAGTCGTTCCGATTACATTGGTATCGGTATGCGGCCTATGTGTCCAGAATTCTTTGCCCACTTTTCAACCTGCCGTCCTTATTTTGGGCATGTCATTGTAGCCGAAAATGTTCAAAAGTTTTCTTCTACAAGCTCACGTCTCATTGCGAATACATGGTGAGCTCGTAGGATCTGCTTTCATCTGATTTGTTTTTAATAGGGCTTAAGTGGTTAAATAAAATAAAGTAATCCCCATCATAGATCAAATAAGTTGGTGTACATTTTTATTTTTTGCTTATAGTAAAAAAAATAATAATAATAATAATTAGAACATGCATTGCCTGCACTTGTTAACAAAATATTGTCAAAACATCGGTAGTTGGTGGTCTAGGACCTTCCCAAAATTTGCTTGACTTACTTATCATCTTTGTGTGTACAGGCGGTCGAAGAGCAGGTCCCGCCGAAGGTCCCACTCCAGGAGCAGGAGAAGGTCCAAGAGCCCGCGGGGGGGAGGGAGGAGGAGGTCTCACTCCAGAGAGAGACCCCGCCGCAGCAGATCCAGGTCAGCGTCCCTTCCTCCGTTGTCCTGCTTCTAGCAGTGAAACAATTACTTGACATAATTCAGCGATTTCAAGATCTTTGTATGCCTGGGTTTAAATAACTTATGCATTATGCTGTATGTCTGTATAATCGCCAGTCATCATTTTTGTCATTTTTAGTCATGGAAACATATTTTGCTGACCACATGTTTTTCCAACACCTGCTACTATTGCACATAACTTATACCTAAGCATCTCCACTGGAGCAGTAAATTGCCTTTGCCTCAGTGTGATCTCAAATGCAGCTTATTCATTTACTGTCAACATTTTCCCCCAGCCATTTTGGGGGGAGGGGGGTTTGATGAGTACTTTTCTAGTCACAAACCCGTCCTGATAACTATTAGGCGACAGCACTTGAGATACTGTGTTTTACTTTAGAAGCTCATTTTATTTTCCAATGCTCATCTCTTCTACTGTTTAGGGACAGGCGGAAGGAGGAGAAGTCTAAGAAACGCTCGAAAACGCCCCCCAAGAGTTACAGCAGTGCCCGGAGGTCTCGAAGCATCAGCCGGTAATGCTGTCTTAAAGATTAATGCACAATACCCCACGGAAGCCACGTTGTCCTCCATTTGAAAATACATCACGTTCGTTGCAATTATGTTTGTCAAAAGGGTTATCGGAGTATAAATTTGCACAAAGTGATAGATAAATGTATTGTAAAGTAACTAAGTACTTTTACATTTTAAATGCATTTAGAGTATTTTACAGGGTGGTAAAACATCTGAGTACCACCGCTGTGTAAATGTGATCATGTCATGACTGGAAAAAAGAGGGAACATGACTAATCACAATGTGTTTCTAATTTTTTAAATGCGCTCTAAACAGGAGACGAAAGCGAAGCCGCAGTGCATCACGCTCCCCGAAGAGGAAGCCGTCCAGATCTCCCTCTCCTAGACGGTGAGAACAGGACACTCCCCTCCTTCCTTTATAGTTCCCAGGAATAGAAGGGATACATGTTTGTTGTACATTACCTTATTTTACTCAACTTTATTGAATTCTATAATTCATTATTCTTAATGGAGGTTGGGTTTTTATTATAAAAACAGCAATGTGTTAAGAACAAGTAAATAATAACGCAAGGAAAGCCATTAAGTTGATTCTAATCGTTTTTCTTCACATCCAAAGTCACAAGAAGGAGAAGAAGAAGGACAAGGAGAGAGAGAAAGAACGCGATAGAGACAGGAAGGAGGACAGGGACCGCAGCAGGGATGAACGAGAACGCTCCACCAGTAAGAAGAAGAAAGAGAAAGAGAGAGACCGCGACCGCAAGTCTGACAGCGAGAAAGGAGACGTAAAGGTTGGTTGGTTTTTATTTTCACAGATTTTGTCCTGTTATTTTTAATCAGATCTGTTTAATCTGCACATTTATTCCTTCATATATTGTAGTATTCTTGACGTTAACACATTGAGTGCCAAAAACGGTCGGGACAGTTTTTCATAATCCAAACGAGGAGTGCCAAAAACGGTCCGGACCGTTTTTGAGAAAAAAAAAAAAATCAGCACCAGGAGATATCATTTTTTTAAGATTTAGACTCCAATCCACTTCCTGGTTAACTTATGACTTCAAAAGCCTGTATCTCGGCTCCTGTGTACATTTTTTTTAAATTATGTATTTTTGACTATTTTTCGACTATTTTCAACTGGCTGCAACTATGGAACGGATTACCTAATGTTTTTAATTTTTTTCCCCCGATTGTACGAGACCCCTGTGTGTGTAATGAGGGGATCACCGTGAGGACGGTGATCACTGAAAATATTTTGTGACTACTTGAAAAAGGTTCAAAAATGGTTAAAATTCCAGGCACTGTGTACCCTGTTTTAAAAAAAAACTGGCACTCATTGTGATGACGTGAGCTTGTGACTAAATAACTAATTTTTTTCCATTAACTGAAAAGTAACAGTTTTGGACATACAAGTTTTCACCCATCATCAGCGACGACATCTGCAAAAAAAAAGTTACCAACACTAACCAGCTAATCTGTTGCTGTAGGTGACCAGGGACTATGATGAAGAGGAGCAGGGCTATGACAGCGAAAAGGAGCGAGCGGCGGCGGAGGAGGAGGACGACGACGAGCAGAAGAGCGACTCTGGGGACTCTGCCTCGTCCGCGCAAAACCAGGACGAGTCGGAGAGGCCCGAGGTAGACATCCCCAAGAAGTCTAAGCTGAACGGTTCAGACGACCACCACCAAGAGGACATGGAGATGAGCGACTGACTACGAACACATAGTACTCAACACAAGCTACACTGTCCTTTTGTCGTTTTTAAGATTAACGTTAGGCTACATCAGTGGTTCTCACCAAAACCTTTTAATTTCAAAGGCCCCCATAACTCTGAGAGAGTACCGATGGAATTTGGTTCCGTTTGTACTCTCTCAGAGTTGACCTGTGAGGGTCCATTTGGAACCCCCTCAAGGAACCCTGAGGGTCCCTGGACCCCACTTTGAGAACTATTGGACTACATGCTTTCTGTAGTGCCTGGTCCCAGGAAGTGAGAATTTAAACTTGTGAATGATTTGTAGTCTTAACTGAAGGAGGGGGGGTGTACAGTATTCTTTTTTGCATTTTAAACTTTCTATCCCTTTCTTTCCCCCTCTGTTTCTCATAAGCCCGAGTTCTACTTAGTTGTGTGTGGGTAATGTGCACCAAAAGTTGCCAAGCTGTCAGCGTGTCACGCTGCAAGCTTGTAGGTGCATGACACAGGCGCACAACTAGGTGTAAATCAGGCATTACAGAGAAATGGCACTGTTTGGGGGATAGTCAAATTACCTCTGTATCGGACAGAGAATCTAGCAAGCATGTGTAGGAAAGGACAGTAAACATTTTTTTAAGGAAAAGGGGCGAACGAGTTAGGAGAGAGGAAAAAAAGAACATCTGAAAAAAATTTTTCATGGTATTAAATTGTCCCATTGTTGTACTTTACATTGAAGAGCTTGTTGAATGTTTTCTTTGTAACCGGTTTCCTTTGAATATTTTAGTCATCCTGACATAAGTTTGTTCTGCCTTTGAAATGGTGTATATTATATTTTAAGCATTTCAGCGGCCAGGTTTTGGATCCAAATTGTACATTCAGACTGTTAACTACATAACGCCTAATTTATACTTTGTCACACGATGGTGTCGCTCGCTGAAAATAATGTGATACTGTCATGCAACATAGCATAATGGGTTATCAATGAGCACCATTTTGCATTTGGTGCGGTTCAGCTTTTGTTTTTCTGGTTTCTGCTCTGTTTGGGGGCTTGTTGTTCAATTGGTATGGAACTGTAACCTTTTCATTTCAGTCCTGCTGTAACTCTCCAGCCCTTCTCATATTCCTGTAGATTGAATCAAGTGTTAGTGGATTACAACATGTTTTACAAAGGAAAGTCTATAATAAAATGGGTCAAATGAGCGTTGCTTCGTGTGATTATGTTCTACACAATTCCACTGACTGAAGTAGACATTTAATTATGCCACAGATCATTCCGCTAGGGCTTATCAATTATCACTGTAAATTTGCACATACGTGAAATTTGTCACCAGCATTTTATCAAACCTAACTACTCAACTTTGACAGATCTGTCTGTGGGACTGTAGTGCAAATCTTGCCTGTAAATCTCTGGAAGAAAGCCTATGGTTCCTCAATGAAGCAAGGGTGAGGAACCGGTCTTGGGGTGTTGTCTTCCTGGGACGGCCACTCCTTGACTTCACCAGTCTCACGGAACTTGGTTCAAGTTTGCAAACGGTACCAGGGCTGGCATCGAATAATGCTACCACTCACCATTTTTGCACAGGCCTTATCCTGAAGGGAAACGTGGCATGTTTCCATGGGAGCAGTGTTGCTGCTTGGAGCATACACAAACTCGACAAAGTTGCAGGACCCATGCACAGTGTCGCACACCAGGTCGCTCAAAAATAAAAGCGATTACCAACAGAAGCATTGGGAGATTTTGGCAAAATTTGGGGACCTGACACGTTTAGCTGTGTTGCTCATTCCACAATCCTTACAAGTTATACCTCGTAAATGTGACTAATCAATGATGATATACAATACCAATTGGTATTATTGAAGGGGAGAAACAGCCTCTCTACCCAGTCTTGTAATTGATATTCATCAGTAATGTACAAAGAAACCTAATATTTCACTTGATGTAATCCATAAAATCCAAGTAAGATCCGATATCAATTTAGGTATGTGGGTTTTTTATTTTAGTACATTTTTATATGAAAATAGTGTGGCAGGCTTATACAAGGGTTCTTGCTGTACAACTGGCATGATGTCGATGCATGAAAACAGAATACATGTAAATGTCCAAGCAGTTCAAGTCATAACCTGTAGTGTAGATCGTACACAGGAGAGGAGGAACACTTCCATTGGTTGCACTAACAAGTAGAGTAAATTTTAAAGGAAAATAAAAAAAGCTACTGTATTTGGCTACTTTCGATGTTTAATATGGATACCAATAATACCAATAAGCACATTGTTCCACACTGGTAAGGTCTGGCACCAAGAATAAACAGCACCACATCTGAGTAGTCCACATTTATTTTCCCCTAACTGACCCCTAGCCAGATTTAGTGACGTTCAGCATAATACCTTTTTAGATCAAAGCGAATAAATAAATAATGAGCACATGGTGTAGCCCAGGTTTGCCAATAATAAAGAAGCAATCTTAAGCGATATAAAGAAGCTCTACCTGCAAGAACAGCACTTTGCAGCATTCTACAGAATGAGTGTGCTTTTGTGCTCTGTTTCCCTGTGGAAATGAATGGTTGTTCCATACATCTGAGGGGGAGGGGGTGTACAGGCTACTAAATGAGGTGGAAAACTGTTTGAGAAATTAGGTTATTATTATTATTATTTCTTTTTAGTTTGTTTTACCAGCACATAACTATGTACAAAATGGCTACTGCCACCATGATACCAATCCAGTGACCTGTTGGATCAACTCCCACAAAGCTTTACGAACACAGCTTTTCTTACAGAGGACACCATAGTCCCATCAACACAAAGAGAAGAAAAATAATCAAAAGACAAATAAAATTAAAACGGATAAAAACTCATAAAACAGATGTATTTACACATTGCGCAAAAGGGAGGGAAAAGCCTGTTCTTTGTTAACGTGTAAAAATGGCAAAACATTTTACTTTAGCATCCATTCATTCACTTACTCACTAACCCCTACAGACACCTTGCGTTAGGTTTCATTTAGATGGATTGTACAGTTTCTTACATGGTTTACAAAGGTAGGATAAGAAAAAAAAGGCTTAGACATATTAACTTATAATGCCACACACAGTCAAACGATGAGACCTTGCGGTACCATTCAGATCCGTAGTGTTTCTATTGTGGCTTCCATGAAAACTTGAGGTTACTTTCATGACCCTGGTTCTCTGATAATATGAGTTTTCAAATGCAGCACTTAGTGATGGTTTATCAAGTGGCAGCACAGGTCCCACCCGTTCTGCCTACGTCAGCTCCAATACTGGGTTGCTGTAGTGAATCTAGTTAGTGCCTAGAAGTGCGGTGTTCCAAGTTCAGGATAGTACTCATTACACAGAAAACACAAGTATTTGTTTTACTTGTTGATTTTAAAGAGGATTGACCATTAGGCGTTGTCAATCTCAATGGAATCCCTTTTTAACCACTTTAACCCTGGCGTCCCTGTTTTGGGAAAAAAAGAAAAAAAAACATTTTCAAACATAGTGAAAATAGCAGATCTACAAGTTTGTAGATCGGCTATTTTCGCTACTTGCCGTACGATGAAGTAAATGTCGAAAGGGTAAGGGTTCAAGTGGTTAACATCCCAGACACGGTAACTTTACAGTGCTTTACTACACGTCAGCTCAACACAATCCCTTTATAAACATTACATACATACTTACAGACGTTAACAGCCACAGAAATCCATTCTCTTTCCATTTAAAACCCTCAAGCTTTCCTCTCGTTCCTCTGTTCGTTCATAACCCGTGTTAACTTCAATGCCCTTTCAAAAGGTGAGATCTTCAGACTCCAAGTTGCCCAATGGATGTAGTTATCCGCCCCGCCCTGCCTCTGGGTTGAGAGAAATCCAAAGTGAAAGCGTATTATTGAATATGCAATATTACGCAGCTCCAAAAACACCTCGTATACAATATAAAATGACAAAGTTTCAGCCCCAGTGGGACTTCATGCCGTGTTAAACATCGTCATTTTGCATTAGATACAATTTGTTTCGGAGCATAGCAGCAGCTTGCCTTTAGCCAGAGTTTAAAGGTCAGGGAAGCGGCTGGGGTCCTCTTTGTATTCATTGGGGATGGTGAAAATGGACGCGTCGAACTCGTCGTAGCGGAACTCTTGAAATGTCACCGTGGCCGTGATTGTAGGAAACACTGGGATGTCTGCAGGGGGCGAGGAAAAGCATCAGAAACATTGAAAAGGGTTTAGACATTTACACGCCCATCACTACTACAATTCTCTCCCGCTACTTCATGGTCCAATCCAGCATGCCTGGGCAACATCTCTAACTTCTCTCATTCACCTTTCCTTACTGAAAATAGGAGGAAATGTAGCTACAAGTTTGAAGCTATTCCTGTACGCAACTTAACTAATGAAGATCAGTTTAAGCCTTAAACTTTAAGGCCTTTGTCACCCAATGTGAGAGGAATTTAAACCTGAAATAGAACTAGCATTTTAATCACATGAACCCTAGGCTAGCATTCTTATTCTGGGCATGTTATATAATAGGCGGACATTTGGCAAAATAGCAGATCTGAAAGTTCATAACGTGATGCGTTGAGAGCTCGAATATTTTTTGGCGAAGAGATTTGGTTTGTAGAGAGCGTGTAATGATGATGTCCATGTGTACTCAAACAAGCATGCAGAGTAGCTGGCTACTTACCGAGTTTGACAGGAAAGCCAGGGGGCAGCTTCATCTGCACAAACTCCCTGAGTTTGTTAAAGTGCTTGAAGGGTGCGATCACCTCCAGAACGTTTAATAACCTGAGCAGGAACACATCCAACAGGGAATACACAAATTAATGTTATACTGGCTATGTCTCTGCAGGAAGGAACAACTGTCATCCTGATGTCGTTATAGGTAAAAATGTTCACATTTTTTTTTTTAAAGCAAAGCCAAATTTATATGGCTTGTATTTGTCTTTAAAAGAAAAATAGAAGATCTACAATGCGTCGCATTGCAACGTTTTGTGATGTTATATTGAGCTTATATTGTATATAGTGCTTAAGTGGTTAAGGTTATCTTCTAAGACAGGAAGTAGAATAAAATATATATTTTGAATGCTTAATGTTCAAGTGCATGTTGTCACTGTTGTGTGCATGGAAGATATAATACAAAAAAAACAATTCAAAAGGTACCCCAACCTTCCCAATAAACAACATGACAACAGAGACAGCAGAAGCTAAGATTCTGTCTGTCTCTGTCAAAGAATCTATGAACTTTACTTAAGCAAAGAAATATAGAAAACAGTACACTCACGATTCAATGCCCAGAGGGAAGTCTTGACTCATGGCTACGGTGGCCTTGAAGTTCTTCTTGCTCTCTTTGCATACCAGCTCTCTCCCTAGATGAGGTGCTCTGTCAAAAAACACAGAACTCAATCCATTAAATTCCTCATTTTTGACAATTGAAATAACAAAAACATTTCATTGTATGCTTTTATCCTGCAACAGCAGCCATTTTTAACATACAATTGGGGGCTTTTTCTTTTGTTAAGGGTTGTTGGCATTAGTCATTTTTATTCCTTTCAAAGTCTAGGAAATGGTACTGGTGCAGTTATTTCAGCTAAACAGTAAATAGAAAAAAGGACTGCGCATGGATGGCACAATTAAGTATTATAAAGTGCATTTGGACAGGGTTGTTCCAAAACAAGAAACAAAAAAAGAGAAAGTAGTACAAAGGTAACTTAAGCCCAGGTCTCACTAGGACGCGCCTCACTATCCAACACACAAGAGGGGGTTGGGGTGTGCTGAAAACAGCGCACCCCGAAACAACAGGTTGGAAATTGATTGCGTGAAACAATCACCTGTGCGTCCAGTCTCAATGTTAGTAAACAAATAATTAGGACTGGTATTGTGTTCTTGTCAGAAAGTGCATTTGGACAGGTTTGTTCCAAAACAAGAAACAAAAAAAGAGAAAGTAGTACAAAGGTAACTTAAGCCCTTAACTCTCTCAGTGCCACAAAACGAGTTATCCCGAGTTTTTTCTGAATGCCCTCAGTGCCAAGAACAAAAAATCCCGAGTAAAAGAAATAAAAAATAATATTATATATATAGATTTGCTGCTCCATTCACTTCTTTTTTAACTTATTACTGAAAAAGGCTGTATCTCGGCTCCTGAGCACTTTTTTTTTACTTAAAAAAAAAATTGCTGGCACAGTATGAACATATTTTTTTATTTCATTGGCACTGAGAGAGTTAAGGTCCCTATAGACCTGGAGCGAGGCAAAAAAACAGCGATAATGCAACGCGACTTTTTCACATGAAACTATTAATTTGGTGATGCCTCATTCATATTAGGTGGATGATTGCATTCGCAGTGAAAAATAGACTTAATTTCGAAAAATAAATAAGTCGCTTTATCACTACGTTATATTCCGAGTTCTGTGTGGATGTACTTATAACATAAACAGCAGTTTAAATTAATGTGAATTAATCGCACAAAATAAAACACTACCAGCATTTTCTCATTTTATAAATATACTGAATGATAAACAATTCATTATGTTAATTTATATTTGTATTATTATATGAATGAAGACACATACTTTCCATTCTCAGCAGAGATGTATTCTTCCCAGGAGATGGTGTTGGGTGATGGCGCTGTTAGCGATTGCCTCCTCACAGGCTGAAAAGCAAAGAGTACAAAAGATTATATTTTATTATATCATGGTTTTAAAAAAGTAAAAAAAAAAAAAGGTGAGTAGATTGAGCTTTAGTAGTTAAGAGTCATCTCTTTATTGACTTTTGACATTTTGCCTCTGTGACAGGATGCACAACATATGTCTTACCACTAGATGGCTCCAACACACCACTGAAGCAAATGACCTGATTAATGCTCACACAAAAGGACTTCACCAGTGTTGACTCTCATAATTCTGTATACTAATGACCATCTGTGGAAGTAAAGTCCGGAAGCCTTTCAGCAGGGCATGGCTTTTACCCCGACTCAACTGTCCTTGAACCCAGGTTCTACCCACCAGAGACAGTGAAACAATGACTACAGTAAAGCAGATGGAAGGGCCAACAGAACTCAGGGCAGACGTGACAGTGATTTATAATTAGCGCTCTCAAGCTTAATACTATAGCTGTGGAATGGTTGTGTCTAACCTCAATTACAGGTTTCTTGTCTTCTAACCCTTATTTACCCGGGCAACTTGACTAATAACACTTTATTTATAGCGACGCCCCGGGGTAACAATTGCACTCGTTCCCACACGCCCGGGAGCTGCCCTTTACCGCCACAGTTTTGCACCGTTTTCCACCGGAGCAGCTGGGGGTTTAAGTGCCTTGATCAAGGGCACTTTGACAATAGTTGTTGAGGGGAGGTGAGAGTTTTACTCGTTACCCCCGACATTGATCTCCCCAGCTCATCACAGCTTTTTAACTAAATAGCCCACAGTTAAAAACCCATTTCCTAGTCTACACTGACCTCATTTTCTGCATAATAAAGAATTGTATGCAAAAATGTGGATTGAGAACTTTACTCTATAACACTCAGTCACCTACGGTACATAATTAGACAAAACGTTACAACAGGCTGAACATTATCTCCATTCGGATGGAAAGTCAGCTAGGCCTGTGCCGTTAGCTTCCCTTACAGCAGTAATTCTCAACCTGTTCCATTTCAGGGACTAGGGATGGGACGATATGACATTTTTGTGACAAAATTATTTATTATTTTTGTCACAATTATTGTGGCAAAAATTATTGCATTTAACGATAATCCAAATATGCTTAAAACGCCACTTTTGTTCACCACTTCAACCCCCCAGCATCCCTAAACGCGTTGTGAGCTTGTAGATCGGCTATTTTTGGCGAATCGATTTGTGTAGAGTCAAATAAGAGTGTACCAAACGTTCTTTACAGGTCCGTTTTTATCAAGTATAGAGGGATTAAGTGGTACTGAATTTGCAGCTCAACAAAAGCTAATTCGTCCTAGTCTAAGTATGACGGAGGACAATTTCACGATAAATTAAAATCTCTGCGATACGATTATTGTGGGCGTTTTTCTTTTATCACGAAAAACGATAATAACGATTATCGTCCGATCCCTATCAGGGACCCCCAGTTTAATATGCATGTTGCCACGGGCCCCTCATTGGATAAAATATTCTATCCCTGGGACCCCATCTGCACTGTAAAATCCTCAGTGTTCATTTAACTCTGAGCGTACAAATTGAACCAACTATGGTTACAGACCCATAAGCATCCATTTGGACCACCTGGTGGTCCCCAGACCCACCGTTGAAAAAACAGTGCCTTACAGCACTGTGTCCGTCACACAATGTGTTGATGTTTTCACTCTGACGCCCCGTGGTTTCATAAGCGCCAGCTCTCACGCTGTGTGCATGTGTGTGTGACAGCTCTGTCCTCTGTTGTGATTGGGGACAGAGTACACACAGCCTGTGGAAGGGGGGGGGGCTGATCTCCTGGAATGCCAGCCGTGGCCGGTCTGGCAGCCGTGTGCCCCCCCCCGCTCCCCTGCTCCACCTCCCTATCCCATCCATGGGTTTTAGCCCTCCTCTATCTGATCAATAGTGCCGGGTTCTGTCATAAAGCCCCCCGGGCTTCCCTTGTGTCCACAGATGCAGGGCTGACCTGCTAAAACCCCCTGGGCTGTCCGAGGGGGGCTCGGCTACTATCACTGTCGTAAACAGACCTACGTCACAGGGAACCAGCCTGCCTAGCTATTTTCCTCGATCCGACTTCCATGTATCGTTTCCAGTAGCACTGCCATGTCAGCACTCGGTTACACAAAACAAGCGCGCAGTCACACACACCATTTAACAGACATAAATTAGCTTATTTTTTTCCCCTCCCTCTAAAACAGTCGCTCGATGGGCATTGACTCAAGTGTACATGGCCTGTGAAGAGTCTGACACAAAACAGAGGACACATTGATGAAACAAAGCCCAACGCCGAACAACAGGGACTTGACAATAGGAGCGAGCAGTTAGAGGGCATCTATTGAGTGTTGTGCGGCTTTGTCTTCAGTGTGTGACTGGCTTTATGTGCAGTGTTTTGACAAGGGCTTGTTGAGCAAACTCTGGAACATACTAGAGTCGAGTGATGGTGAGGTTGTGAATATAGCTGTGTGAGTATAGGTGTAGGTCGCCGATGTCACCAGCAGGGGGCGACGTTAGGCCTCAGAATACATGCTTAACAGGTGCAGTTTGTGGACAGGGGTGGGGTAATTCTGTTCCCGCAGCACAGACAAAACAAGGTGACTGGGTCCAGGTTTTCATTCTAGAGTTATGTCCGAAACAAACAAGACTTCAAAGAACCTACAGACAGGAGTCAGACTGAGGAATTTCTCCATAAACCATGCAAAGATGGATTACGTTAAAGAGTCTGGAGTTGACGGTGTAGGAGAAGTCCATACCGTTCTTGCAGGGTTTGTCAGAGTACAGTAGGGACTAACCTTAACTTAAAGGGTCACTTTGCAGGAAGATGTGAAAATCTGACTTAGCACTTCCCAGTGTGATCTGTGTGGCTAGGCAGTTGAAAAACCACACCAGCCTGCGTAAAACACATTTGGTTGTTTTTTATGATGTCAATTATACAACAGTACAATAGGATTCTGGTTAAAATGGTCAAAGTTGCCCTTTAAGCCATTAAAACCTGGAATAAAAAAATAGCAGATATACAAGCTCACAGCGCATCACTTTGTGCCACGCTGCGAGCTTGTACACTTACTTACTATTTTGAACATTTTTGAAAAATGTTGAATTATTTTTTATTATGAAAAAGTTTGAGAACTACCGATTTAGAAGGCATTTATGGAATCCGCCTCAGGTCTTAATGGGTTTTAATATAACTTTAAGAAGTCAGTGGAGGCTCCACAAGCCATATCTGAGTAAAGGGAAGTGTTGTGAGGTGTATTTGGTCTGAGACTTTGGGCATACCCCAATGGTCCACCAGGACAGTACCGTCTCAGGGTGTGACTGGCGGATATGCTGCAGGCACAACAAGTACACTGAATCTTTACAAACACACCCCTTCTTACTATGCGCTTGCTTTTATCAAGTGCCAAGAAGGTCACAGCGATCCTAAACCCTCCCAACTCGCAGCCTGGTCAGCACGTTTTTACAACTGATAAAGGAGGAGACGAAAAAACTCATACCCGATTTATACTTGCACATCATGTCTCGCACCGAAAACAGCCGATCTACACGCTCACAAGGCGCATTTTGTGAGCTTGTAGATCAGCTGTTTTGGTGACACCGGTGCGCGACCAAGTATAATTCATGTGTAACCCAGGCATGCAAACAGCCCCGAGGTGAAAAAGGTGACATGTTGTTGTTTTTTCGGGTCACGTGTCACACAATTGCCCTATTTGGATTCAAAACGGCTATTGTAGCCGAAAAGCTACAAGTTTGTATCTCTGGTAACCACGACAAAAGGGTGTGCAGAACAGGCGGTCAGATGGGGATAGATGAATAGAGAGGATAGATAAAATAATGTGGTTCTCTCTC
This sequence comes from Gymnoscopelus braueri, assembly GCF_963280865.1. Classification (NCBI taxonomy): domain Eukaryota; kingdom Metazoa; phylum Chordata; class Actinopteri; order Myctophiformes; family Myctophidae; genus Gymnoscopelus; species Gymnoscopelus braueri. Next base: position 40,742,849 of record NC_137607.1, on the reverse strand, counting down.
ATCATCCCTGTGTTCCCTGTATGCGCAAAATCATCCCTTTACATATAAACAAAACCAGAGCTATACTCATCTTTAGCTAAATTGTATTGTGCATTGCACTTTTAATTTTTGTTGTATTTCATTGTGTGTATTGTTTATTATTTGTATTTTATTCTTGTGATCATGTGTACTACTTCCATATAAATAGTGTATTGTGGTTTTATGATAATGAAAGCTGTATGTTTAAATTACACTGTGCCATGTAAAGCCCAACTAGGGACAAGAGTTGAACATTAGCAATAGCTATAAACTCTATGCAGATCAGTTTCATGCTCTGTATAGAAACTATGTTAAACAGCATCGTCCCTATTAAATAAAATCTAAATAATATATATATTTTCATGTTTTATTTCAATCAACTCCATCCATCACCTCAAAGTTCTGCTCGATGAGGTTGGCTCCTTTGCTCAGGCTCTCCATGATGGCTTTGTTCCTCAAGATGTCCTCCTCGCTCAGGTGCTCCCTCCTCTTCCTGGACTCCAGCACCAGGCCGTTTACCGAGTAGAAATCCGCCAAGAAGTTTCCCACGCGCTCCTGGAGAGATGAAGACACAGCAATGTCAAACCCACACAAGAACAGACACACAGAGACACATAGAAACACACACACACGCTGAGTGATAGAATTTTAATACATCTCAAAGCGCAGAAAAAGAAAGAGACGAGGGGGGGCGATGATATCAGACATGAACCATATATTTCATCTTACGAAAAATATCTAGAATAGCTGAACCACATGCTCACAACGTGTCACGATGCTATGCCCAAAATGGGGACGCCAGGGTTAATGTGGTTACCGGTAATACATTTGCCTCCATTGCCCACATCTAATACAGTTTGTGCTTTTTCAGCCACAGAGACCATCACCTGTAGCCGTCTGGTGGGCTTGTGTCTACACAGCTGGGATGTTTAACTCTCTGTGCCTCCTTTTGAACTTTGTGGGGGGTTTTAAGACGTTGGATACAGTTCAGGAAATATGATCGCAGATGCGGACATTCTGTACCGTATTACAATGTCTTGAATAACAGAACGACCATTGTTACCGGAGTCGGACAAGGGTCACTGAGAAGAGGAGCCTGATGTATTTGATTATTAAGTGGGGAGAGAGGGGAAAAGGCAGAGTTCCCATTCGTACCAGTGAGGGGTAATTGTGATAAAACTTTCCTGAAAGAGAGGAGATACCATTTAAAATGTTGATTCCCATATTGTATAATCATATATAGCAAGAAAGACTTATAACTGTTTGTAGAACACTTTCAAGCACTGTTTTGAAAAACAGATACAAACTCAGCAATAAGAACAGTCCATTGTGTGAGTTGTATATTGTTATTTATATTGATATAGTAAGTATAGCCGTATTAGAGAGGGTACAAACCGTCTTGTCCTCTCTGAACAGCCAGCCAGTCTGAGCCCTTGAGAAAGTGATGGACTTGGTGGAAAGTGTGGCAGAGTAGACATCACTACTCATCAGGATGTCCACTTCCTCTTCGGTCTCCATCTCAGACTCCTGAAAGTACAGGCCAGAGATGGTCAGCTACCGGAGCATGACAAAATGGAGATCCCGCACAGTCTTCACTTACAGCAAACAAGTTGTTTATTACAACATTTCAGTCTAAACGACCTTCATCAGGTATCTCCTTACAATGTTTCGGTCTAAACGACCTTCATCAGGTTTCATCAGGTATCTTGGCAGGTATCTTGTGATTTGATGGAGCATCAAATCACAAGCTGACAAGACACAAGCTGACAAACAAAATGTTTGAATCTTTAAGGAACACTGTGACATTTTGACATTCAGCAGGTTATTTCTGGGCCTTGAATATGTTGCATTGTACATAGTGTTAGAAAAGTCAAAATGGAATGGCAGCATGTAAGTCCCCATTGGTTTTCACAGAGGAATGCCAACAAAAATAACAACTACTGTATATGTTAGGGGAATGGTAGGGACTTATACATACACTGTGTCATATACTGTGTCAAGTGTCTGGGTGAACACAAACAGAGTATTGTTGCAGTATGAGCATGACACTTCTGGAACCTCCCATGTAGAGGTTTTCTTTGCTGTGCATCCACGCAGCCATGTGTCTCTCACAGACCTCATAGTGAATTGTGTAGGTGTCTCAGAACTCATGGTGAATTGTGTAGGTCAGGGGTCTTCAACGGGGGTCCGGGGCCCCTAGGGGGTCCTCAAAGATTCTGCATGGGGGGCCGCCGAATCTTTGTATGATAGGGACTTAATTTTGTAACTTTTACATTAACCACTTGAACCCTCACATCCCTATTCTGGGGGGAACATTAGCTGAAAAAAGCAGACCAAGTACAGAGCCAAAGGTCAAGTTTACAAAGTATTGAGTGTTTAAATCGTTAAATGTCTAAAAACACACATTTAGCATGAATCCAATATGTAGTGGGGGTCCCTGCTTCATCTCTCTCTCGGCTAAGGGGTCCTTGGCCTGAAATTCTTTTTTACACTGTAGGTATTTCAGACCTAATGGTATATTGTGTCGGTATCTCACAGACCTCATGGTGTATTCTCTGGTAGACCTTCTGCTCATTGTCCAGCACCACAAAGGACTCGGAGGGGATGGCGTCACCGGTGAAGATAAAGCTGAGATCACCGCGCTGGCACTTCATGTCTGTGAAGTCTATCAGGGTGGTGTCCAGTCTGTACAGACACACACAGGTTTGTTTTACCATCTTTGTGGGGACATCAAAACAAAATTTTAATTAAAAAATGCACATTTCACTCAAGCTTCTGACCAAACTGATCCTAACCACAACCATATTATAACGTGTATATGTACGTATATATTAGGGCTGTCAAACTAATCCTTTAAAGCTAATCCTTTTTTTTTAAATTGCCACACATTTTGTTTTACACGCAATAAAGCAAAAAGCATAATAATAATAATTTGACCCAAAACAAATTAACCATTGATTGAGTGTCCGACACGCAGGGCGCATGAAACTGCAGTCTCTAGTACTGCAGGAACCCACTATTGGCTCTCAAGTCCGTGAGCATGTGCCCTGCAGTGGTCAGGAAACACAGACTCTTAACTTGTGTATGTGTTAGCTTGTGGGATAAAATGGGAAAAGAATAGCCAGGGCAGTTCAGTACTGTATGTACTTACTTGTGTTGCACAAAAATATGACACAGCCATGGGAGCTGCTAAACATTGTGGAACATGTATGTGCAGTGGATGGAGCATAGATGCTATTAGTTAAATGTTGAACTTTCCCGTTATTTCAGGTTAAATTCCTATTGTATCTGCTTGTTGTTTTCAGTTGATAATGATAATTGATAAATACTTAGCATAGTGTGTTACACTAGTCCTAACTAACTTGGATAGACCATGAAATTCCATGGTCATTGATTTGTAACAGTACCATTATTCTTGTAATCCCACAATTTAGTAGGACTACGCATTAGAGTAAATAAAAAAAGGGGGGGGGGGGCATTTTGCTTTTATGACTATTTTATGACTACTTTCATCTTCTTAATTAGGGGATCTAAGTACTAGCATTTCACTACCTGCAATGCCGCCGCGGCTGCATTGAAAGTCCCTGTGACAAAAATAAAACTATCCATTTTCTTAAACATAATAACTGGGCCAATGGGGCCAGAAATAATGTCCCGCAAGGTTGTGTTTTTTTTTATTGTACCATCCTTGTGGGGACCAAAAGTCCACACAAGGATAGTAAAACAAAATCACAAACAAAATCATGCACATACTACACAGATATAGGTCATGGTCTCTGTTATGAACGTAAAGTGGTTATACATCTCCCATGGCAACAATTAACGCACATTATTAATTTAAGCCTCACATTGTGTATTCACATTCCCTGCGATGAAAGAGGATCCCCCCTTTTACTTTTGTTTATGCTTACACACACACACACACACACACACACACACACACACACACACACACACACACACACACACACACACACACACACACACACACACACACACACACACACACACACACACACACACACACACACACACACACACACACACACACACACACACACACACACGAGAGGGCATTAAGAACAGTGAAAGAGGAGAAACGACAGTTATGGGAAACTGAGAGACGGAACAGGAGGAGAGGCGGAGGGAGGAGGAAGTGATAATGAAAGATAAGGTACAAGAGCAACACAAACATCAACTCAAGGCCACGTTCTCTCTCTAGGCCTTCTCAAAGTGGGGTCCGGGGACCCCCAGGGGCCCTTGAGGGGTTTCCAGGGGGTCCCCAGCAAAATTAGTTAATGTAGTATCTAAATCAGTTTAACTCTATATACATAGGATATTAGAAAATAGCCGATCTACAAGCTCACAATGATGAGGTTCTCACACACCACTGCAAGAATGTCAATGAAGATACGTCTCTAGCTCTGTCTCCCTCTCTCTACATTTACCTATTCCCTATGTGTCTCTCACTCCCTCGCTCAAACCAGGATAATAAAACAACATTTTGAATACCAAATTTCACAGCCCAGGAAAACTACTGGAGAATAATGATGAGAAACTCACCAACTACACTGCACTCGCACAGGCACATTCACATAGATATAGTTCGATAGATACCATGCACGTGTGGCTTTGGTGAACTAAAGTGCGTGCGTGCGTGCGTGCGTGCGTGCGTGCGTGCGTGCGTGCGTGCGTGCGTGCGTGCGTGCGTGCGTGCGTGCGTGCGTGCGTGCGTGCGTGCGTGCGTGCGTGCGTGCGTGCGTGCGTGCGTGCGTGCGTGCGTGCGTGCGTGCGTGCGTGCGTGTGTGTGTGTGGGGTAATAGAACGGGCGCCTGTAGAGGAGAGTGTGTGATGTGCACCTAGCAACAGCTCTAGAGCTATTTAATGGGTGAGCAGCATAACATGATGTGTGTACGTATAGACAGTGTGCCACAGCTGTAGTGCATGAGGTAAACCTCAACACTTAATTTGAACTTTCCACAGCTCGCCGTATCGGCACTGTGCAGCTCGGCACATATTACCATTAACAAGGGCCAGGGAAAACACGCCCGTTTGGATTCCACACAGGATAGTTGTGATGCCCGGTAGCTGTAATTGATAGTGACGTCTTATGACGCGCAGGCCCATTATAGGAGGGAGCAGGGAAGCAAGGTGGATGCTATGCTACAGGGACTCTCCCTCTGAGAGGCTGGCTCTCTCATTTTGGAGAGGAACCGGGGAAGTAATAGATGTGCAAACAGATGCCTTGCCGCTCTGCGAGGCAGGTTGTGAGGGCTGATTTCACAGATTTTACTCTATTTAGTCAAACTAAGCTGTCGTCGCGGGCGCAATAGGCCATTAGCAGAGAGAGAGTGGTGTGCCGAAAGAGACAACAGACAATACACCCAGTGTCCCTATTCTGGGGCAAACGTTTGCCGAAAACAATCGATCTACAAGCTTGCGACGCGTTGTAAGCTTGTAGATCCGCTGTTTCTTTGCAAAGAGATTTGGTGTAGAGGGGAAAAGGAGTATAGGCCTCTGGTGCACCCCGGTCGGTCAACTAAGTATAAGGTTTAAGTGGTTAAGAGTTAGAAAGTACCTTTTAAGGATACTTTCTTTTCTTATAAAACTAATACAGGCTTGTAATGTGATAATATTGGTGAAGCTTTTTCCACCATACTGATACTTCAGGGCATTATTCAAGAGAAATACCAATACTGCAATAATGGATGAACAGAGTTGCTTCTTAAGAGCTTTCTTCACATGAAATTAAATACAGGAGTCAGCCTGTGTAATGGGAGAGGTGGATACAATATCCTGTGGCACTCAGGACAAACTATAGTAGTTCAAATGCAAAAGCTTTTTGACACATTGTAAAACGTCTCATCAGGAGGACCCTGGTGAATCAGTGAGTAAGAGCGCATACCACATAGGTAAATAAAGTTGCTCGCAATTGACCCTCGTTCGAATACAATCCAAGGCTCTATACTGCACGTTAGCTCACACCTCTCTCTACCTTTCCGGTCTCTGGTCACTGTCCTATCTTAATAAAGTATAATGCTTAAAATAAAAATCTCTCTCATCACTTGTTTGAGCAGACACTCATTCATAATTTACAATGAATGCAGCAATGAATGCAGCTGGTTGTGGTCCAGAGTCTTGCTCGAGGACACGATGTCCGTCGATGGCTGCACACTGGCTGTTGAAGCGATTGAACGTGAGACCTTGCGGGTACAGAACGGTCTCTCTTACCGCTGTACTTTCCTGTCGCTCTACTATATGGTCTTGAAAAACATTAGGATCAGGCTTTTCTTAACCACTTAAGCCATGTATACTTCTTGTACAACAAATAGCGAACATAGCCAATCTGACCCGTTGTGAGTTTGTGGATCGGATATTTTCATTATCTATTATTTAATTAAGAAAACAATATATCTATATCTGTATGAGCTCTTGTTTTATTGGATCTTGTTTATTTGATACACTTATTTGTTTTAGCTCTTGCTCATTTGATCTTCCTATTCGTCTCATCTGTGTAATTATTATTATTATTAGTTTTCTTGCCTACCTATGTTGAATGCACTTATTGTAAGTCACTTTGGATAAAAGCGTCTGCTAAAGCGTCTGCTACATGACTGTAATGTATCAAATAGTGATGTGCGGGTCGGGTTTTTTCATGACCCGCCCCGCCCCAACCCGCCCCGCGAACCCATATATAAATCTATGGCTCAACCCGCCCCGCGACCCGCGGTGGGAATATATATATATATTATATAGCGCTCTTTTAAGTACCCAAAGTCGCTTTAAATGTCTACAGTAGCACAACATTGTCATGGGAGGCTGACCCGCTCACCCGCAGCCCGCATAATTGCCTCTGAAATCCTGACTCGACCACCCGCACCGCGGGTTGACCCGCGGGTCACGGGTCGGCCCGCTCATCACTAGTATCAAACATATCAGACGGGGGGGGGTATCGAAAGCAGATGCATGGATCCCCCCCACCCTTCCCCACCAAATCGAATTGTCTACTTGACTCACCTGATGTTGAGGCCTTGCTTGTAGATCTTACATGCGTCTGATGGCAGGATTCTGGAGAGCAAAGGCACTGCAACACAAGGAAGAATGTTGTTGCTACCTTGTATCTCCAAATTTCATTGTCATACTTTTTCATTGTCATACGTTTTTTTCCCATACATTAACATGCTACTTCGTCATACTACAGTGTTGCACAAAAGTTTTAAAAATAGCCGATCTACAAGATCTCAATGCGTTGTGAGCTTGTAGATCTGCTTTTTTTTGGCCATATTTTGAGTGAAAGTGGTTAAGTGTGTCAGTGGGTCTCATAAATATTTAACCAATGACAAGAGCTTGTGACTAAAGAATACTGTAACTACCTTGGATCCATTGGAAAACAGGTTATTTTTTCCCATTTCCTGAAAAGTCACTGTTCTGGACATAGGAGGTTTCCGCTCGACAGCCACGAGCAGTGAAAACACAGCATGGGGATTGTCTAAATTTAGCAAGGCCATTTAATAATAAAAAATTACCAACCACTTCAAAGCTGCTAGAAAGTTCAACCCCGCAGAGGCCCATATAACCAGCAATAACTTGTAGCTCTGTAGCTACTGTAAATATTTAATGGCCCCTCACACAACCCCTGTTGAGTTAAGAAAGTCATTACTTAGGGGGGAAAAATAAACTGTTTCTTTGGCCCATTGCCTACATTACACAAATCTCAAGACACACACACACAAAAAAAGAGAGTATTCTAGAATAATGTATTAAATCATTCCATTAAGGACAGCATTCTAAGAAGAAACGTCTGTTACAAGTTGAGCTCATGAAAACAAAATCCAAAGAATCTTGAGGCTTAGGTTTAGGGACAGGAAGCCTCCCCAGAATTACTAACAGCCACTAGCAGAATGCGTCTGAGCTCCTACTAACTTTGCCTGTTCTACTAACTAGCTGATACCAGGCAGGGAACAAACAATCATTTGAAAGTTGTATTTGCATTCGATAAAAACCTGTCTGCTCTGCTGAATAATGAAACCAGCTTTAACCACTTCCCTATATACTGTACTTCGCACGACAAATAGCAAAGTACATCTACAATCTCAGAATGCCTCGGATCGCGATGCATGGTGAGCTTATAGATCTGCTATTTTTGCAATTTTTCAAAACCTTTAGAAAAATCCTGAAATTGTGCCCAAAACAGGGACACCAAGGTTAATGTGGTAAATTATGGGATGTAAACGCCGGCTAGTGAGCAAAGGTCAGCTTCCTGCTCTGTCCCTCATGCAGGTAGGGTCACCTACAGTCCATGCCTTATGCATCTGGCAAGTATCTGTACATCCGCTCACTGCAGATACAACTGTCTTATACCCATGCAGTCCTTACAAATGCAACATCAATAAATCATGATACTCTAACTCTACTGGTATTTCCAGCCACCAGGAAGGACTATGGGACCACGATTGTGATTACAGATCCCATAGTCTGGGCTATGGGACCAGGACTGTGACTATAGGTCCTTCTATAGCCTGTGTGCGAAAATGGACTTCCTCACTGACACTCCCATATGCCAATGGCCAATGCCCGCGTGCAAAATGGAGGAGGACAGACTGGTTGAGTTTTGTTCATTTTATAGACTAGTAAGACAGTAACGAAGATAGATTCCGTAAAATTGTGAAAACAACTGTGCATAAAACAACAAGGGAACAAGTGGCATGCCTCATCAAATTATTTTCAGTGCTTCCCATGGCCCCTAGACCATTTAATTTAATTTCTTCCCACCGCCAATATGATTACAATACTATATAACACCTCTGTGGCTCTGTGTGGTTGAACAAATGTGCTGTTACAAAAACCTCCCAACATGCCTTTACAATCATGTGTCCATTATGTACACTTACAAAACGTGTCAATAATTAACAACAGACATGTGCACAGCACTCAGTGCCAACAAGCGTTTAGGTCCATAAACAGCCTTCTGATTAAAATGGCTGTAGAAACGACTGAATTCAGTTCAGTCTGCGTGGGATACCATGAATGGTGAAAGACGGTAGGCATTTGTCTGGACACATTGACCACCACAAGCATGTATGTGTGACCGGTAGTAATTCCTTGAGGCGATATAATCATAGCCACCAGGGGGAGTGCCTTTCAACATGTAGCCAGTGGCCTTTCCCACGATGGTTGCCCCGACAGCACAAGTGTAAACACTTTGTAAGTAAGTAAGTAAGTAAATTTTATTTATAAAGCACATTTCAAAACAAGGTTACAAAGTGCTGTACAATGGAACACAATTAAACAAAATTAACAAGTTAACAACAGAGTATAAAAGTATATAAATAGAGTAATAAAACAATACAACAACAAGGATTAAAACAAAGCAATTTGTCCGTGAAAGTCAGGTAGAGCTATGGGTAAAAATGCTTACGGAACAAATGTGTTTTTAACATCCTCTTAAAACCTTCAACAGACTCTGCATTTTTTATGGCCAATGGTAGGGCGTTCCACAGTGTGGGAGCAACCACTGCATTTGTCATCATCACTGTACTCTTGACTTACCAGATGATCCACTAACACCAGCGCATAGCTAGACAATCTGACAGTACACCACTTTACTCAGTCTGCAGTTCAGTTCAGGGTAAACTCTCATCTAAGTCATACTGTACACGTTATTATTAGGTGTGGAGGATGTGTCTAATCGAAATTGTGTTTAAAGAGCATTTTTCTTCCAAAATTCCCAAGTAGGCCAACAGTAAACAAAACCTGACTCACCCCAGCTTTGGAAGTCCCAGTGAAGCTCCAAGTAGAAGTCCCCAAGCTGTCATAGAAAAATAAGACAAACACAAAGTGAACTCCCTCATAAGTCCAAATAAAGAGATATAGAGTAAACGCATCATTAATCCATTATAAAACCGGGAAAGCATCCGTGTAATTTTAGATTCAAACCACTTTAACCATTATTTTATACTTTGGCTATTCAAAAATTGTGATTTTTTTGAATATATATATTTTTAAAGCGAACATTTTAAACTCAAATCTTTGCTTCTGGGGGTCCCTGGAACAAAATATTTTGAGATGACGGTCCGCGGCCAAACTACATCTAATTCTGGTCACCACTGACATAGCAACATAGGTTTTTCTGAAAACTGTTTAGATTTAGAAGACATTTGTAGAATGGGCCTCAGGTCTTAATGGGTTAACTAGAGATATGCACTCAGTTGAGTGCAAAGGGGGACAGGAGGCATATCCTACCTCCCTCCGTCTGTCTATCTGGGCCATGTGTTGACAGTGTTCTGGGGTTGTGCTGTGCACCAACACGTGTATGACAGGGCACACAGGGCACACGGGGCAATCGGGGGAAGGGATACAAAAAAAGCACCGTCATTACAAAATTGCGGTGAAACCACAGTGACAGGTAGTATGGATGGACACGTCTTCAGACAGTGAACAGTAAGGCTTTAAGACCCATTAGGACCTGAGGCCGATTCTACAAATGCCTTCTAAATCACTAGTTCTCAAACGTCTTCGTGCCAAGGACCCCCAGAAGAGAGGATTTCACTTTCAAGATTTTTCAAAAATGTTCAAAAGTAGCAGATGTACAGCTCACAGCGTGCACAAAGTAACGCGCTGTGAGCTTGTAAATCTGCTGTTTTTGAGTACCACTGTTGTAAACCACTGTTCTAATTCCTAAGAGTGAAACGTATGTTGTTGCTATACTGTATATACTGTATAGGTCAAATCTAAAATGACAGATGCTTTCCCGGTTTTAATAGGTTAAGCAATATGGTCAACCAACACCTCATTGCTTTAGTCTATGGGTCAGCCAAGTAACCAAATCTTATACATTATGTTATTCAAATAATAGAAGCCATTGCCAGTTTTGGCTTAAAAGACATAAATGAAAGCAAGTTAATATGAACCTGCTAGCTAACAAAGCAGGCAAAATGGCTGAGACTCATTTCATTCATCCCACTTTAGTCCCGTTGATTAATCCCAGTTTGTTGCACATTTTCAGTGCAGCTGTAAACTATATGAGTGGGTTGTCCTGATCTCATAAGCACTGCCGGCGTCCTCAATCCCTCTTTGGCAGATGATGTAATGCTAGAAGGGCATCATCATTTGTTTATTGTCAGAGTTGTATAATCCCCAAGATGATGATAATGATGATGCTGATGATGCAGTGAAAAACATAAAATAAATCAATGTGACATTGAGGCTGGCTCAGAATACATCTGATCTATTGGCTGTGCAGGCCGATTGTCAAGCCATGAGTCCAGTGGTGTAAAGTATCTAAGTACATGTACTCGAGTACAAATGTGAGGTATTTTTACTTTACTGGAGTATTTCCAATGTTCTGTACTTTTACTTCACAACATCATTGTACTTTTACTCCAGTACAGTTATTTGAAAAAGTTTCTCTTAGACCTGTAATTTGACATTAATTTGATATATTTAAAAAAAAAAGAAAAAAGATTTTGACAACAACATGCCCCCAAATAGGGATGCCAGTTTTAAAGTGGTTAAACAGGCACAATAATGTTATGAACTGAATTTGAAATGAACTGAAATTTGAAATTATTTTTGTTTTCAAGGTTAAAGGTCAAAGATGATCCGATTTCTGTCAACCATGTCCCTAGCCAGGGGAGCTTAGTCTGGTATAATGGTCATAATTTTAGCTGTGAAAAACACTTTTCTTTTTACAGGCAGGATGGTCTCCATGATTTTTTCATTTTCAGTATAGATCGATTGCTTGCTTGATTGATTTTTATTAGGATTCATATATTTCTCTGGGTAATGATTTTATCTGTAAACAATTAGCTTTTTCCCCCCTGTAATATTTAATGCACTTGGCAAATAAAGTGATTCATTCTCTGAAAATAAAATACAAACTGAGTAAACAAGAGGATTATATTATGAATAAAGCTTATTGTTACTGTAGTCTCTCTGTCACTTGCTTGTTCTCTCGCTCTCCCAGAGGACAAGGCAGGTGCAGCTGACCTGGCAGCGCTCTGCCCTCGTGTAGCCAGGTGATTATGCCCACAGAGTGCCCGCCAGACTTCACACCACAGAGCCACAACAGCACTGGAAGGCTCCTTGTAAGTGCGGTTGTGGTTTGTGCGCAGTGGTGGAAAAAGTACTCAAATTCTTTACTTAAGTAAAAGTACCAATACTTCATATATAAAAATACTCTGTTACAAGTCCAGAATTCAAAATGTACTTGAGTAAAAGTACAAAAGTATTGGTATCAAAATGTACTTAAAGTACCAAAAGTAAAAGTACTAAAATGTTTGAAAATAGCAGATCTACAAGCCCACAACGCATCGCGATGTGACGCGTTGTGAGCTTGTAGATCGGCTATTTTCAAATAGCCTATGTATAAAATAGGGCTAAAGTGGTTGATGTATGTTTTATAATATCATAATCTATATCTGAAAAGTCAATAGTAACTAAAGTTTTCAAATAATTGTAGTGGAGTAAAAGTACAATATTTGCCTCTGAGATGTAGTGGAGTAAAAGTATTGGAAATTGGAAATACTCAAGTAAAGTACAAATACCTCAAAATTGTACTTAAGTACAGTACTTAAGTAAATGTACTTAGTTACTTTCCACCACTGTAATTGTGCGTATGTTTGTAGATGATGTAATGTAAATGTAAGCCTGTTGCACCCGCTAAATGTAAGTTCAAACACCAAATTACATCATACAAGTGAGTTCTAAGTCCAGGGTTAAGATATAACTTTCGTTTCAAACTAACAAGTTGCAATGTTAGATTTAGTGTTGACGTTACACCCAACTTACGATCCATCATAGCTAATGTTTTTTGTTGTTAGTTTTTTTTTTGCATTCTATGCTTTATTCCAGATAGGTCAGAATGGAGTGTCAGGCAACAAGGGGCAGAGAGAGGAGAGACATGCAACACAAGACGGGTCGGATTCGAACCCGGGTCCTTGCGCTCACTAAAGCCCAGTTCACACCAATGATTTGGGGTTGCAACTTGAAACCACTTGAAACCACTTGCAACATAGTCCCAAAACTGCACCGACCTGCAATTTCTCTTTGCAACATATTGCAACGGTTTTGTTGCATCGTGAGTCATTGGTGTGGACTGGGCTTAAGAGCATTATGATCTGTGTGTGCACCAATTGGCTGAGCCATCAGGCAGCCCAAGGCTGCAGGAGTGTATGTGCTTGTACAGTGTATGCGCACCCAGGTGGTTATATGTCTTTGCACATTTGTAGCCGTGCAAGTGGAAGAACCTGACCTACCCCAGTGCAAACAAGCAACAGAATGTCTTCTTTCCAGACAGCTAATGCTCCCTTCCCTCTTCTGAAGTGCTCCCTTTCTCACCTCCCCCTCTTTTCTAAGCTCTTCAGCACTGCCCCCCCCCTCCCTCCCTCCCTCCCTCTCACTCTCTCTCTCTCTCCATCCCTTTCCTCTCCTCACTTCTCCTCAGACCCAGTTAAAAAACTAAGGGCAACCTGTGCCTTCTCAACGTAGCCCCTAGGCATTGGAATAGTTTGCCATTTTTATTAGGTCTTCCCCCTCTCTCCACCGACTCTTTTAAATTCCGTATTAAGATGCACCTTTTTTCATTGCCGATTGAGTGTTAAGGGCCTTCACCTAAAAGCACTATAACTTTCATATAACTTTCTACCTTTCACTTGAGTTGATTTTCAGTTGTAGTTATCGTTATAGTGCTTGGTGTGGACAGCCCTCTATTGCACTGTTTCCCAACCTGGGGTCGGGGGCCCGCTTGGGAGAGGTGGGGGGGGTTGGATGAAATCATAACTTGCTTTCATCCAACTGTTCTCGATGTGATCGACCCAACTTGTGATACAGTAAATGTTATCCTGTAACTTTAACATAGTCAAGTAATAACATTGTTAAAGAAATGTACCTACTTTCAACCTGACTTCTCTATTTTGGGCATGTCAATATATTGTCAAACATGGTCAACATTAGCAGATCTACAAGCTCGCAACACGTTGTGAGCTGTTTAGATTTATTATTTTAGCTATTTGTTGTATGATAAGTATAGGGCTTAAGCAGTTAACATGTCTGAAATGGTAGAGAGAGGAGGGGTGCGTGCATATTTTAAAAATGTCATCGTCTTTGCTGAAGTTATTCATCAACAACATTTGTTGTTTTTACAAATAAACTTGACTTGACTTCCTCACTATCCATCTTTCCTTCATTCTGTCCCCTCCCTTCTCTTTTTCATCCTCTACCTTGGACATTTTGTTAAATTTCAGCCATTTGCCAGACTTGCGTGACAGGCAATGAATGAGTCAGCAGGACCGGAGCATCAGTATCTCTCTCAAGGACACATTGTTGACGAGTTTGAACCCGAGACCTTCAGGTTACCGACCCATTAGGCCAACACGGCGTGCATTATATCTCCCACAATGCTTTCTGCCTCCCTCCTCTATGCCCCACTTCCTTCTTTCATTTCACCATATCTCCCTCAGATGCGTAATTTATGCTCCGTCATATGGCGTTGTGGCGCCGAAAATAGCCACTGTGCAAGTTCACAACGCGTCGCAGCCGCAACGCAGTGTGAGCTTGCCAAACGCCTATTTTTGCCGCATGACACTGCCATACTACGAAGCATAAGTCAGCCTTAAACTCCCCGATGCTCCCTTCATGTGTCTGACAGGAGGCTGTGAAGGCAGGCGGGTGGGAGATAGAGTGGGTGGGTGGGTGCTGGTCATATACTGAACATGAAGGTCGCTGCCTGGCTGGCTGTGTTGTGATGACAGTTATTAGAGAGAGACACTGACCTACTGACACTGAGAGGGAAAGGGTGGTGTTTGTATTGTGTCTGAAAGAGAACCGGACAGACATACAAGACTCTCTGTGTGTGTGTGTGTATGTGTGTGTGTGTGTGTGTGTGTTCGTTCCGTTGGCAGATCAGGCTCTGGGACAAAGTCTGCCCAGGAGGACTGCTGACTACACTTCACATAGAGGCGAGGAGAGGAGAGGAGAGATGACAGGACACGAACAATAAAAGGATTAGAGCAGACGATTGGAAAAAGGAGCTGGATGGAAGGGCTGTGGGATAGAATGTCAGGAAGAGCATCATTTGAAATGAGGATCAGAGAGCAGATGATGGAGGGGAGGACAGTGTACCTCTTTAAGAGCCTTCAGCAGCTTAGGTCTTTTGTCCTCCACACTCTCTCTGGACTGCTGCTTCAGCTTCCTCAGCAGCGCTGTGACTGAAGGGAGAACAGAAAAGAAACGGGGGGGGGGGGAGAGGAGGAGGAAAGGTTAGGTGCATGCATAAACAAGGACTGGCAACGACTTTCTACATGCTAACTTTAAAGCTACAATGACGATCCGTAAATTTTTATGTACTTTGTCTCCCTTCAATGACGGAGAGCTAATTTCAACGACGTCCAAACTACCAATACATATGGCAGCGAGTCGAGTGTTCAATACGGTGCACCATTGGCTTGAAATAACTTTACCGACATTGTCAATGTCTCACCAGGGAGGGAGACCACCTCCAACCACTGCAGATGTGCTATGGTTTATATTCTATGGACATACTCTACTCTACTAATACTGATTGGTTAAAACCATATCATATTCAATAAAATAAGTCCCGGATTGCAGCTTTAAGAAGAGGTGGCAGCATGTGTGTAACGTGTGTGTGTGTGTGTGTGTGTGTGTGTGTGTGTGTGTGTGTGTGTGTGTGTGTGTGTGTGTGTGTGTGTGTGTGTGTGTGTGTGTGAAGTTGAACCTAGCATAGGTTCAACTTCAGTCAGTTGAGTGAGTTATAACACCTACGGCAAAACATCAGCCTACGCAAAATCTGGGGCGTGCACTCCAACACACAATCCACACCCTGTGACAGGCGGCAGAGGCTCAGTGCTACACTGACTTCCTATAGGCAGATAGGAGACTCTACAGTAGGTGGTTAAACGGAGTGATCCCACCTCACCGCCTGCGGGGATCAGCATATTCCAGGAAGTTCAAAGGGAATGAGTCCAGGAGAGGAACGTATATAAAAACTTCACTGCTAATGAGGTGCGTCTATAAGCTCCTTAATGACCTGGGGGAGGCAAATACCCACACAGGAGACTTTTACCCATGACTGTCCAGATTAACAGAGCTTTCACAGAGCCTCACGTGACATGCCATTGGCTCACTGTGTGTCCCTTTGCTTTGCTCACTTTCAAAACAAGTTCTGATATTTAAAGAAAAAACTACAACTGAGCCACACCCGACTGGCCAGCCTTTACTGGAATGTTGGGAAGCATTTTACAAGCGGACGGGACCGCCAGTTGTACATCATAGATAGCCAACTGTGCTGCTTTCAAAGAGGCAGAGGATTTCACGACAAATGTGACTCGGCCAATTATAGACCAATGGAAAACGTTGAAAATATATTGGGCTTTTATGTCACCAAGACATTCCAACAATGGAGTGAGATGCAGATAGCTAGTTAGACTCAAAGGAAATGTGGACATGTGATGTGGTTGTTAGCCCAATCTATTTCTCTCTCTGTCTCTCTCTCACACACACGGCCTGGTGGCAGTGTGCACTAACATGTTGATCATATGGTATATCCGGTGTACACTGTGCACCACAGGGCTCAGGGGATCTCAAAGAGATTGGGGGGTTACTGCTGGTGCCGGTGTTAAAAGTAGGCCAAATGAGCACACACACACACACACACACTCTGAGGGTGTCTCTGAAGCCTGGCTGGCTAATGAATGTGGACAATCTCCCCCTGATCCACGGCCTTCCTCTGCAGGTCAGGGAAGGGAGACAGCTTCACCATCTGCCAATGGACCACCCAGCACACACCCGCCTCTTACCATGAGTTCACCTGATAGTGGTGGGGGTTTATTTGTGCCTTAACCCTAGAACACTAACTTGGGTGATTTTCACCCACACAATTATGGTTATGTGATTTTCATTGTGTTGCTGATGTCTGAGGTGGGTGGGTCCTTGGGTACCTTCAGGCTGCTCAGTGACATCATCGAAGGTAGGCTTGTTTACCTGCCCCCATCCCTGGTTTTTGGGTGATTGGGTGATTGGGTGATTTTCACCCAACGTCAGTGATAGAGAGTAAAAAGAATCGGGCGGGCTCTCCCACAGTTGTCAGTCATGTAGGGAGACTGTGCCTTCACTGGACAAGACTCACATGTTCCAGGAATGGGTAGACCAAAGAAGAAGTTCCCAGCTCCATAACGATTTTTTTAAAGAAATTATTTGATAACAATTCCCAAGATTTTCACAAATTTTGCCTACATGAGGTCTTATTATGGTATTGCTTTTTTATAGGCCCCCCCCGATGATGTTTTACATTTTTTGTGATATTTTATATTGAAACATTAAAGAAGAGTACCTCAATTTGCCATGTATTGTTGTACTTTAATATATTTGACACAAAAATATACCCAACTTTCGTAATGGTGTGATTATATTCAACGTTAAGTGTTCTAGGGTTAAATTAAGTGGCAGCTCTTAGCCATTCACATCCATGCACTAATGGGTAAAGACAGGCAGGACATTGAGCACGTCTACAATGGCACACAGCTCAGCCACTTAACAATTACGCCTGGGGCCACTTGATAACTGCTGCTGGCCACTTTCCAGGGAATAGTGGTTAGTAAATATTGACACAGGTAAGCAGCCACAGCAGCAATAGACCATATTCACACGGCGGCCATATTGCCATCAAGTCAATGAAATGCCACCCCAGTTGCCACAGCAACGCAATGTTAAATTCCAAAATGGCCGCCGTGTGAATATGGACTATTGTGAAACAATGAAGTTGCCAAACATGGTTGCCAAACAAGTTAAATACCATGTGAGGGCAGGTAGTTCTTCATGTTTTATCAAGGCATTCAAAATGAAGAGTAATATTCAGAAAGATTAAACAACATGTGGCTAGTTATGCCACAGTTTGCGATTTTCCATTCAGATCAGACAGGCTTGAGTTTGAACTTCGGTTCCATTCTGAGGAAAAATAATGTCCTCACTGCACTGCCATATCTGCCTTGTCTTTAACCACTTTAACCCTCTATTACTAGTGAAACGGACCTGAGATGCAACTGTACTTGGACCGTTTGTTCCCGTCTACTGCACGAAATCCCCTTTTTCAAAAAATACCCGATCTACAAGCTCGCAGTGCAACGCGTTGTGAGCTCGTACTGTAGGTCTGGTATTGTTGGCGAATGTTCCCCCCCCAGAATAGCGATGCTGGGGTTCAGGTGGTTAAGAGGAAAATGTCCCTATCCTAGTCAAAACTTGATCAGGCCTACTTTTGAACTGTTACTTCACTTCAGAGTCAGGAATAGGTTTGCAAAATGTTGGGAATATTCAAAGGTGCAAACGTTTCATGGGAATTAAAGAGAATACAGTATATGGGAATAAGGATAAGGATAATTCCTTTTAACAGGACGTTCATGAAAGTCCTTGCGGGCTTGTTTCCAATGAGGGCCTGTGAGCAATTAGGGGTTAAGAGTCTTGCTCAGGGACAAATTTCATTTCATCGACACATATGCTGGCGTGGCCTGGAATCGTACCTGGGGCAACCAGGGCCTCTGGCTCCCTAGGCGGGCTCACTAACCACTCAGCTATGGCCGCCCCTTAATGTGAATATACTGTATCAAAATGAACAAGAATACAAGAAAGCTGCAATGCATGCAATACTAATTCAGGCTAAGGTTTCATCTGCCCCTTTAACCCATTAAATCCGTGAATGCATCTCTGTCATTTCAGATTTATTTGGCTATTCAAAAAGCAGATATACAAGCTCGTAGATCTGCTATTTTTGAAAAATCGTGAAAAATGTGTGCAAATCTTTAAATATGTATATTTTTTAAAGCGGACATTTGTAACTCAAAAATGTTCGCTTTAAAAAAAGATATATTCAAAGATTTGCACAACTTTTCATGATTTAAAAAATAGCAGCTCAACACAGTGGTGCAGACAGTGTAGTAGTGTGGTCTCCATAGCACTGCATAGTGCGCAAGATGCTGAGAATCATCTGTACATGAGATGGGAGAGTGCTCTGCACATGTGATGGGAGAATGCACTGTTCATGAGGAGGGCTGGAATTCAATGCTGGGATGCTAGCAAATCATCTGTAAGTGAGATGGAGCAGTGCACAGCACATTACATGCACAGTGTATGGTTGCAATTCAACTGAATTTCCATTAAATGGTGATATTTTAACCAAAACATGCCACATTGCTTTATTATTATGCATGTTTCCCCCAAAATAAGTTCAATATTATAAAGGAAGATTTTTCATTTCAAACTGGGCATGTCCAGGAATTTACCGTTTTGGAATATGTGGAAAAAAAACTACTTCATAAATTCAAATGCCATAAAAAGATGGATAGATGGAACGTAGCGAATCCAGACTGATTCGCTACGTTCTGCGTATTTGTTTTTCTCACTACTCGGAAGCGAAGTAATAAAAAATAAAACGGAATGTAGCAATCAGTCTGGATCCCAGGCTACAACAAGCTATCTTTCAACACATTACCAACACATGTAAGCCTACTTACGAGTTTACAGGAGACTCATATTTTCCAGACTGAAGGCATGGAAAGCAGACAGTGGGCATCTTGTGCGGCACCAGACTAAGTCCTTCTGCATGAAAGAATCTACTGGCAGTGTGAGAAATGGCTCTTTCTTTTGGGGCAAGAGAGCAAAGAGATCGCTATTATTTGCTAATCTAGCAAAAAACATATAATCTTAGCTAGGTTACAATGTATTGATACTAATGTGATACCTGATACGAGTCTATGATCTGGGATTTTGGATATTGTAATATCATAATATGGGCTTAAGTAATGTCTTTTCCTGGTTTTAATGAATGAAGCCACTAAATGAAGCCACTAAAGCCTCATTTTATACTTTCAGAAATGGTTAAACATTATCAAAAATAGCGCAAATAGCCTATGTACTGCACAAGGTCACAACGCTTCACATTTGGTCACGGCGGGTCGGGGTTGGGTACACTTGCACCAAAAATAAATAAAACAATGAATAAAAATGATAATAAATTAGCTATTTAACCGTTTATATCAAACGGTTACACATTTCTTAACGGTTAACAGTTAAAACGTTAACCATGAATATTTGTGTACATTTTTGTTGTCGCAGTCTTGTGGCCCCATACATCAGGTCATTTTATAATTGTGGCCCCCTGCCTAAGCTAGTTGAATACCCCTGGGCTAGTTAGTCCTGGTCTTGTGCAAAGCAGTTTATAAGTACCACCTGCTTAAATTCAGGCTGCCTCACACTCACAGTTAATATTTTGAGCACCAAGCAGCCATGGGCCTTGTCCCATATTTGAAAACTGAGCACCAAGCACATAACTGTCTGAAGCCCACATGGAAAAACACGTCCCTGCCTAATATACGCCAACAGAACTGTGACGGCCTCAAAATGTGCACTGCTCTCTTAAAGTCAACAGCCCAGCTGTGTTTGGAGGGAGAAGGCAAGTGGGGACAATAAATGGCTCTTCCTGAACAAAACACATGACAGCGTCTAGTTCCAAGCCACATTCTGTCTTCTTGTGCAGACGTTCAGTCATTAACAGTGACAAACAGAGTTGATAAAACGTTGCATTAGCGCACGTGTGGGCTGACAATAACAACTCGGTGAACCACTTCCAACCCAGCGTCCTTATTTTGGGCATGTTGTTATAGGTGAAAATCTTCCACAATGTCACAAACTAGATAAATAAAAAGGTTCAACATCTTAAAAAATACATTTATAACGAAAATTGCCGATCTACAAGCTTACAATGAGTTGCATCAAGTTTTGAGCTCGTAGAGCAACTATTTTATCGGACGTATACAGAGCCAAAGTGGTTAAGTCTTTTAGCAAAACTGCTAATCAATACTTTCAATACTTTTATTTACTCTAGAATGAAGCAAGACAAGAATTCACACCCCATACTTCCCTCTTAGACTCTTGAAAAATGCTGAGTTGCATGCTTACTGCGTGGCAGTGCTCTGCTAGGCTAACCCCACAAGCAACTATGTTGATTGCGCTGAATAGGGGGGAATAGGCACAGTTTCCTCTCAGCAGAGAGCCTTCTCCTCCCGTGCCATCACGACAGTCAGGTAAAACTAAATCAAGGTCAGGCCAGGTACAATCATATAAACATTGAGCAAGATCAGCTGTTTCTCAGTCAAATGCCGAGAAGCGCACCAGGGTTGCAGTAGAATGAGGAGCCAAGAGAGACAAACGGAGCCTTGGCAACCACCTCAAGTGATACGTTCTTGCAAAGATGGAATTTGCCAAGGGTCATTCTGTAAATAAAAATGGTCCTAACAGAATAGCTGTTTACTGACAAATTACCATTTTAGCAATACTTGGACAATTTAAACTGTATAGGTTGATAGTGGAACCATAAATGCAGGGAAAATCTGTTCCTCTTGTCATTGTTCCATGCACTGGACCGAGGGGATGCAAGAAACGGATAAGCCATAACCACTTAAGCCCTATTTTATACTTTGTCGTACAACAGTGTCATGCGGTGAAAATAGGCGATCTACAAGGTCACAACGTGTCGCGTTGTGAGCTTGTAGCAGCAATTTTTGAAAACATGCCCAAAACAGGGACGACAGGTTTTAAAGTGCTTAATGTACAGTACGTCCGGCTTCCAAGACAAACTATAAATGTCCCAGCCAGCCACTGGAAGAGAAGACCATACCAAGGGGTTTATGGTGTAGAAGGCGGCATGTTCCTTGAGTGTGAGAACACAAGAGTCAGCTGCCAGAACAGAACTCCAAGCTAACTCTGGCCTTCTGGCCCACACTATTTCACCAGGCGAGAGCACAGTGATCCTCCTGAGAAGGAAAAGCTGACTATCTATTTGTACAAATACAGGCAGTAGCCTCTAATAGGTTCAGAGTGAATTTTATGATTCAATACATCATGTGAGATAGCTATGATACTCATTCTGTGTGTTCAAAAGCCTTTTCTTGAGAACAAACAGCGGTAAATGGCAGCAGGTTTTTTTTTTACAGAGGGTCAGGATAAACTTCATCTTCATGCTTTTCTGCTCTAGTGACCAACATCTCAGCAGCATCCACCTTCAGTATCTATTAATTCACGAAACCTGTGTCTGTCTGTGTTTGTCTGTCTGTCTGTCTGTGGGTATAACTTGGATGCTGTCCAACCGAACGGCCACAATTTGGTTAGACCCACAGTTTCAAAGAACCGAAAAAACACAAATCTCTGTATCTGTCTGTCCGCAGGTCTGCAAAGTACGCACCAAATCTCTGTGTTTGGAAGGGGCATGGGCACCGGCTTCACTAAATGGCTAACCCGACCCGCCGGCTTAACCGATTGCCACTGCGCCAATTTGCCAATATAAGTGGTGGCGTGTGAGAAAATGTGAGATAAGCCTGAGATTCCAACATGTACAACGACTACATCAGGTAAAAGAGTATTGCACAAACAGGTGGGCATGTATTCCTGACTTGCATCGTTCCCGACTTGCGCGGCACCCTAGTAGGCAGACGCCATTGTTCAAAGTGAAGCATCTCACTGGTCGAAAACAATGGTTAGAGGGGGTTATAAAAGCTTTAGGAAAAAAATACTTCTTCACAATCCAGTCTATCCAGTCACAAAAAAATGTATAGGTATATTTTTTCCTTCTTTTTTCTTTTTTACCACTAAACAACCATTTAGAAGAATGGATGCCAGTTTCTTCAAAAGGCCATTTTGGAATAAAACTCCCTCAATCACACAATTCCCTCAATTCTGAAGGTTTGAAATAGTGGTTCTAGCAGGAGTATGACTATGGGAGGCAACCGGGCGAGAGAGGGGCTTGTCTAGCACCGGCCTATGAGGAGAGAGAAACATCTAATGAATTGCCTTTCATCGCAGCACAAAAGCCCAGAGTGCATTGAGGAATGTCCCCTCTCTCTCTCAGTCAGTCCACTTGACAAAGGGGGGCAACCTTGCCTCATGCCCCCACCGGGAGGCAGTGCCATGGAGGAATGCATGGACACATATGTTGATCCTTCCGTTTCTCCCTGTTAACTGTTCTCACACAAGCAGTGCATCAAACTGAACTGGCCCCTTGTATCCAATTGAGGCCACATTGTTTGTTCACTAAGCTTTAGTGTGGACTTCCTCAAACCTTTTCATGGCAAGGACCGCCAAACTGATATGTATTTTGCCCACAGACCCCCAACTGAAAATATTTTGTGTTAAGGACCCCCTATAAAGAGAAGATTTGTCAACCTTTGTCAACATTTGAAAATAGCATATCTACAAGCTCACAACGCGTCACGTCATCGCATTGTTGAGCTTGTAGATTGGCTACTTTGGAATAGCCGGAAAATAAAATGAGTGTTTTAAACGGTTTCTCATTTTGCTGGGGACCCCCTGGAGCCCCCTGAAGGACCCCACTTTGAGAACCAGGGTTCTAAGTACATTTCAGTGGGTGAGGTTTCAGTCGATCACTGATGCTTACTCATCTGTCTGTCTCCGTAGCTGATTGCTTCGGCGAGGGGACTCCATCCCTGAGCGTTCTTCACCTTCACTGGAGCATTGTGGGCCAGTAGCAAATGGGCACACTCTGTGAGGGAGAGAGGGAAAGACAAATAAACAAGGTCAAGTAGGAGTAATTCATTAACCAAAATGATATGACCATCTACATTTTTTTTTCCAGGGACACTCAGAACCAAAGATTTTAGTAAAAAATGTTAGCTTTAAAAATAATATTTTTCTTTTTATTCAAAGATTTGCAAAAATGTTCAAGATTTTTCTAAAATCAACAAGCCCATGGCGCGGCACGAAGTGACGCACTATGAGCTTGTATATCTATTTTTTTTTTGTAATAATTGACAATTTGTTCTATATAGCTAAAATGACAGATTTCTTTTATAGGTTACGCCCATTTTTATACTTTGTCGAACGATGGTGTCGCACAGTACACTGGAAATAGCCAATCTACAAGATCACAACGTGTCTCATCACGGCGCGCTGCCAAGTCAAGTCAAAAGTATTTATATAGCACATTTTCACATTTCACATTTCAATGTGCATCAAAACAAACACCAGAATAGGCAAAGATCAACCACGACAAAACTTAAAAATAGGAGCAAATTAAATAGGTTAAACATAAGAATGAATTAGAGTAAAGCAACAGTACATTAAAAGGAAGATAACCACACACACTTAAAACCTAGCTAAAAGCTTGTTTAAAGAGATGTGTTTTAATAATTAGTCTGCTTTTAAACAGTCAACCATGGTGACAGAACTTAAGACCCCATAACCTATTTGTAACCTGGTTGTGAGCAAGTAGATCTGCTATATTCGCTTTTTTTGACAATAATGACATGCCCAAATTAAGGATGCCAAGTTGAAGTTGTTACAGAGCTAGGGAGAGTGGACATGGGGACAGCACCAGCCCTGAGACTTCTCACTTCTTGGCTAATTGACAATTCATCGATGGCTTATTCGATTTACACAACATGCATCCATCAAGCCTGTCTGTTATGCTGAGGACACTGGAAAACACAGGGGAAAGTGGAGCCACCAAAATACTGACCAAAGTTGGTTGACTTCAACATCCCATAATGGAAATTTGGTTATTATGGGACATTGAGTTCAAATAACTAGAATAATGACCCGTACTTCATGCAATAGTGTATAGGGGTGTAACAGTTAATCAAACTAATCGATTTAATTGATTATGAAAATCTTTTTTTTATTTTAATAGCAAAAATAGCTGATCTACAAGCTCACAACACATCATGTTGTGATACATTGTGAGCTTGTACATCAGCTATTTTTTGCTTATCCTTTTAGTCTATTACAAAAAGATCTGAACGTGCCTCTCGATTATTCAATTAGTCGAAAAAGTGATCGACGGAATAATCGCTAAGAAAATAATGGAGAGCAGCAGCCCTAATAGTGTGACACAGAACACAAGCCTACAGAATACCATAAAAAAGTATTTCTGTCGCTCTTCATACTAGAGCCAGGGGCCTCAAAGCGAGTTTGAAACCAGTCAACATCCCATGTTTCCCTGGGGTTACTTCCTGTCAGCCCAACATTGCCATGGTAACACAAGCATTGAATTCAAACTTCAGCTTGGTTCAGCTCTCCCGTAAAACAGAGGGAAAAAAGGCCCCAGGAGCTAATTTTAACTCCAACTTGACACTGCGTTTAAGAACAAAAAAGAAAACAAGCTCTAATTTTGCATTCCAACTCTCTCAAGGGAACACAGCAAAAATGAAAGGTCTGTACTACGTTAGCGTTGTACTCATCTGTTCTGCACAGAGCCTACTCCTCCCTCAGTGCTGTCACAACTCACAACGGTTGCTTTTGATGCACTCTGTTTCTCAACCCGAGGTCCATGGACCACTAGTGGGCCATGGCATAATTATAGGTGGTTCATGTAAAAATGTTTTAAAATGTTGAAAAATATATATGTGCTAGGGTGGGAAAGGGGGAAAAAGCAGTGAACAAACTGTATAAAGAGAAAGGCTGTAAAAAAGAAAGTGAAGATACAAATTGCACTTCTGATGTGCATTTTCTGTAATGAAACCGTGTGCTCTATATATATACACACATATACACACACCCACACACATACAGTACATTCTGTACCTTTGTTACATGTAACAAAAATGTGTTTAAATGATATTTCCCAAGTCCTTGTAATGTAAGAATTGTGTTGAACCAATAGGTGTTGTGTGGGGGAGAAAATGCCTCCGTTAAGGGTTTGATTTACTTTCTTGCATGCGGCGTCGCACAACAAAAATGGCCGGCTTTAATAGTTCTTGTTTAATAAAAATGACTGTGCTATGCCTTCTTATATACTATATATAATATATAGTTGTGGGGAGGTGGGGTGAGGTGGTCCTTGAGGACTGTTCGTATCTGTATCCTTAACCACATGAACCGTATCATCCCTATTCTGGGCATGTCCTAATATGTGAAAATTCTGTAAAAATAGGCAAACAATACGTGAAAGCAGTATAGTTTATAGGGTATAAGAAGGGGTTAATATACTAACCTGCTTACTGAAACACAAACCCTGCTTACTAAAATAACAACCAAAGCTTCCATAAAAATAAAGTTTTGTTCTGATGTCTAAGGCAAAGTGGTGAAGATTCCTTTGAAAGTAGAGGAAACTACACAAACCTCACCACAGCGTTTGTCACGTGATGTTGATACACTGTCTCCCTTTCCTGTTCTTTATGTCAACAAAGAAGAAGAAAATACAAAGTGGTTTGCCCACTGTCCAAAAATAATAATAAAATGAAATACAAATCAAGTGTACAAGACCACAACATATTTCCACTGGGATTGTGTAGAATAGCAGGTACAGTTTGGTTTCCCAACAAAAGGGAAAACTTTCCTGTAGAACTGGAATTGAATCTAGAGTTTGTCTATAATATAAACGAATAATCTATCTATTCTGGGCATGTCATTATAATATTATTATAATGACATGCCCAGAATAGGGATACAAAATAAAATAAAAGTAGGAAATAGACTTTTCCTCTGTATTAGGAAATCAGTGCGCACAAAGTATAGTAAATTTAAAAAATAATGAATAACGTTTTTGTACTGTATATATGTGTAGCAGTAGTGGCACGCTTTGTGCCACTACTGCCTGATGACCAAAAGCCTATTATCTCCCCTGGCCAAGGGGGAATTCCCCTTTAGGCTAGCGGTTAAGATGTTACAATGGTGCCGTGACCCGGATCGGCTTTCCCGGTGGGGGAGGTCAAAAGGGGGGTGAGTGTAGTAGCAGTGAATCTGAATACAGTATGTAGTCGTCACAAAATCCCAAAGGCAACTCCGCACCAAACAGACTCGTCCAGACTATTGCAGACTACTCCAGACTGCAACAGACTGGTATTCGGTTGGCAAAAGTTGCCATTTAAGTCTGTCAGCCGACTGGCCATTCATGTGCTAATTTGACTTTTAGCCTGCCAGCGTTGCCAGGTCTGCTTATTATAAGCGACTTTGGGCTTGTTTCCCTGCAAAGCCACTTAGGGATGTTCCCAGCGTTTTTTCTTCACTGACGTGCAGTGGTGTAAAGTAACTAGTACATTTACTCAAGTACTGTACTTAAGTACAATTTTGAGGTACTTTTACTTTACTGGAGTATTTCCAATTGTCTATATACTCCACAACAATTATTTGAAATGTTTAGTTACTAGTTACTTTGCAGATATAAATCATTATGAAACATACATTAACCACTTTAGCCCTATTTTATACCTATAAGCTATTTGAAAATAGCAGATCTACAAGCTCACAACGTGTTGCGATGCACGCGTTCTGAGCTTGTAGATCTGCTATTTTCAAACATTTTTGTACTTTTACTTTTGGTACTTTAAGTAAATTTTTATACCAATACTTTAGTACTTTTACTCAAGTAAATGTTGAATTCCGGACTTTTACTTGTAACAGACTCAGAGTACATCTATTGCATTCAAGCCTGGAATTTCGTCATTTTAGGGGCAAGGCCACTTGGCCTTTGGTGTTGTAATTTTTTGGAGGGCACAAAGGCCCTGCTCGGCCTTCCTGCCAGGGCAGGAAGGCCATCCAAAAAAATAATAAAGATTTTTGATTTTTAAGTCCACGGAAATAATGCATTTAACTTGAAGGTTAAGGATGATTGTATTTTAATATATTATAAGAATAGTATAACTATCTGTGAAATATTACCCATTTATTTCACAAAATAATGTGTTGGCAAATGACCAATATTTAGTTATATAGGTCTCAATATGTCACATTCAGCCCTGGACTTTACTGACTGAAGTAGGGGTCACATTAATCACATTAGATTCACAGAATGTATTTTACCCACAAGTTATTTTCATTCAAATAAAATGTGAATGAACTTGCACTAATAATGACTTTAGTTGATTTTTCACTCTTTAAAATATAGTATTTCTTAATTATTAATAATTACAGCTTGTAGATTGGCTATTTTCACGATTTTAAATGGTTTTTAAATAATAATAAAAAAGGAACATACAAGATTTCCACCCGACAGCCATAATATATAGCCAATATATGGTTCTGTATCAGTATATGAGTCCGTTTTTGCAGATTTCATTCTAATTGGCTACTATGCCTGAATATGAATTTCATGAGCCTGGGTAGGTCACCCTGGCTTGGCGGAGATATGCCTTGTAGCACACTCCGCACAGCAGCAGCAGCAGCAGCAGGTGAAAGCAATTCACTTAATTGCTCGTTCTCTCTCTCCCTCTTTCCGTCTCCTCAATCTCTCGCTCGCTCTTTCTCTCTCAATCTTTCACTCTCCCTTTTTTCTCTCCCTCTGTCTCTCCCTCTCTCTTTCTTTCCTTCTCTCTCTGCCGCTTTTTCCCTCCCTCTTTCTCCCTCCCTCAGTTTCTCTCTCCGTCTCTCTCCCTTTCTTTCTCCCTTTCTTTCTCCCTCCCGCTTTCTCCGTTCCTCTCTCCCTCGCTCCTGGTATCTCCCTTTCTCCCACCCTCTTTCTCTCTGTCTTCCTCCCCTCTCTCTTCCTCTTTCTCTCCCCCTTCCTCTCTCTCTTTCCCTCTCTCTCTCTCTCTCTCTCTCTCTCTCTCTCTCTCTCTCTTTCTCCCCCTCTCCCTCACGAGAAACAGTGAATGTAGGTTTTCTTAGACATGGTCGCTTGTTTCTCTCACATAATCTGGCAACACCGACAGCCCTCTGTTGTCACTGCCACTGCGCTACCAGTCGGCTAAAAAGCTGAACATGTTCGGTCGGCTCTGGGTCGGCCGAAAAGGTCCCGACGGACCCCCCGACGGACCCCTAACCGACTGGCCGACGCTTCCCGAAGCCAATTCGGCCCAAAATCGGGCCGACTCGGATTGGTCTGGAGAGGGCTCAAGGCACACCTGGACTTGGATCATGGCACACCAGTATGCCTCTGCACACCGATTGGGAACCAGTATTCTAAGTGTATTTAGACTAAATAATAAAACAGTTCAAAACCTTAATAGACCTACTCTTTTTCCACGCTGAAAATTGATCAGAAGTCAATAAGGGAATCGATTAATAATCTGACCAAAAAGCAGAATTAGGGCTGCAACTATCGATTATTTTCTTAGCAATTATTCTATCGAAAAGAAAATGGATTCATATTTTTTTCTCCCCAATTTAGTCGTCACGCCATTTCTGTGTGTTGTAACATGTTACTGCTGTCGCATCCTACTGGCTCACCTGCCAGCGAGGAGCCCCCACCGGGAGGACGTTTGGGGCCTCCTCACTGGCACCCGAGTGCAAAGTGTGGGATTTCTATGTTTTTTTATTTTATTTATATAAACAAATCAATTTCACTATTTTTGTATTCTTTGAAACCTTTCGCCTATAATGACAAGCTCAAAATAGGGGTCAATTAATTATCCCTATTTTTTCAATCGATAATTTTTGTACATTATTGATAACTTTTTATAAATCGATTAAATCGATTAGTTCAATTAACTCATTCAGTGCCAGACTTATTTCTGGCTGTGTTGTCCCAGTGCCAGAGCCAAAGATTCATTGTAAAAAAAAAAAGTGCTCAGGAGCCGAGATACAGACTTTTTCAGTAAGAAGTTAAACAAAGAGTGAATGGAGCAGCACATTTTCAAATCATGATATCTTGGGTTCAGATTTTTATTTTATTTTTTATTTTTCATGACGTCTTAGACGTCACGTGGCGCTCAGGGCTTAACAATGGCGATAAAACGTGACGTCTTAGACATCATGTGGCGCTCAGGGCTTAACAATGGCGATAAAACGTGACGTCTTAGACGTCATGTGGCACTGAATGAGTTAACTGTTGCACCCCTAGCAGAAGCGACAATCAGCCTTGGTATCAATACATTCTTATCAATCCCTACTTGTTCCTGAAGTCAGATCAGAAGTGAATACAATAATACATGATCCTTCTTCCTGCTGGACAGCTTATCAGCAAACCGCAATGTGGAGCCTCCTGTTCCTGCTCGGCTGCCAATGCCTGTGATGACCTTCCATATGAAGCTCTATCTCAGCACTGGGAGGAAGTAGTCACACTCCTACTGTGCCCAACACACTTGTCACTATGTTTTGGCAGCAGTTCACATGCAAATAATACTAGGCCTAGACTGGTGTTAACTCATCCAGTGGGGCAGGACCAGAAAAAGACAAAGAACCACTTAAAAAAAGAAAACTTGTTATTCAATATATTGCAGAGTAGGGCTGCAACTATCGATTATTGTCTTAGCGATAATTCTATTGATTACTTTTTCGATTAATTAAAGTTTCTTTATTATTTGTAAGCTTCTTTTCTACACAATTTTATACACAACTGTGTTGTGCAAAAGTAGCAGAGTGGCAGAATAGACGATCTACAAGCTCACACCGCACCGTGATGCAACAAGTTGTGATATTTTACCTTTATTTTTTTATGTTTGCGCTTCTAATAACATGCCCAAAATAGGGATTGGTTTTGAATTCTTTATTTTATTAAAGTATCTACTGTTGCACCCCTATCGTTGAGTTCATATTTCCAGTGCAAAAGCAGTTGAGGAACAGTGGCGTGCATAAGCAGTTGAGGAACAGTGGCGTGCAGACTGCAGACTAAGTGAAAGTGGTAGACATTGATCCATTGAGTGGATAACTAGGGCAGCCACTTGATGGGCCAGGATCACAGCCTTGATCATCACGGCCTGTTTGGTGAGGCGTTTCAATAGATGACTCTTGTCATTTAAGCTAACAAAAGCCATATACAATTTAGGCATTCAGTGTATGAGTGGCTCGGGTGGAGTGCTGAACAATACGGTCTTTTATCTCCAGCTCACTGGGTCAGCCCTATTAAGTTGTGTGGATAAATTCAATACAAACACCACTGTGTCTCAAGTTCAGACTTGAAAAAAAACCATCAGTGGCAGTACTACTATTCCAAAAACAAACGTGAAACAAGAGCGGCGTTCTCATACAGAGTCGAAATCACAGACATTATGGTATCTACTGTATCTACTGTACAGAGACACTAGCTGTTAACTGTGATAATGCTGCAAAAAACATTACAGTCATTATTATTTTATTTTTTTAAACAAACTAGCATCTGTCTCTATAACTTTGGAGTGGACAGTCCACTCCAACTTTTTCTACCCAATTTAGTCATTATGCCTATTGATTCCACCCAACACAAATTTTTGTGTATCGTGACTGCTGTTGTATCTTACAGACTCACCTGCCAGTGAGGAGCCCCCCACCGGGAGGACCGGTGGGGGGCCACCCCAGCCCATAGGAGTACCTGCAGTGACACCCTCCCCCGGACACGGGCCAATTGTTGCTCAACAAAGCCCGATGCACCATGGTGGATTCGAACCCACAACCCCCGCGGTGGTGGGCAGATACTTTACCACTGCGTCACCCGAGCGCCCTCCGTCCACTCCAGTTCTTTATTCAGACTGACAGGTTCAGAGATGGCTCGCAACTCAGGGTGTTTAAGCAGGGAAAGGACTGATGGGATTCAATTGTAGACCAGCAGCAAAGTGTGAATTTATGTCCAGGGGCACTGGTCTTAATGATGAAATCGTTAACAAGCACAGTCAGAAATGCTACAATTAATCAACATAAGAGGGCATAAAGAACGTATCGCCTGTGTAGCTAAGAGCACATCCCTCACACAGCTAGAATGTCACACTCTGATCTACATGCTCACCCGTGTCTATGTTTTATTAATGTCTACTGGGCAGAGGTCTCATGCATTCTTTATAACAATGCGAGAATATATTTTCAAACGCTTCCTAATTAAAACATATTATCCGCACAACACCGAGCAGGAGCTGTATCCCATGAGTGTAATTAAGGACTAATAAAAAGATATGATTAGCGATGGTGAGCACCGAGAGCAGTTACGCTTGCAATGAATTACTAGTCTAACACCAACATCATCATGTAAGTGGTTCAATGGAGGTCTTATCACCAAAATGGGAATCAAATATGGAAGCGGGGGGGGGGGGGGGGTGATTCAATTGTGTTTAACAACGGTAAGCAGCCATTGAAAGCCACATATAAATGTCAAGCTTCAATTTCAGGCCAAGTGACCTTTTTCACAGCAGACATTTGCCATGACGCCATATAAGTACATGTGTACTGTAAATGGAACAGAATTACTGTTATTAACTTCAGCTGCATTTAACCACCTAGGCTATGTACTTGAATTGGACTGCATGTTGAATGTTGAGTGGCGTATTGTGCACTAATACAACTAACCACTTAAGCCCCATATTTCATTTGCTGCATGATATATAATGAAAATAACCAATCTTCAAGCTCACAATGTATTGCGACAAATTGTGAGCTTGTACATCTGCTATTTTTGTTTTTGTAATTTTTGAAAATGTCCCTAAAATTGGGACGCCAGGGTTAGGAACTGTGTCCACTAAGGCGTTTTCAATGGGAACACTGACGGCAGCA
Organism: Gymnoscopelus braueri; assembly: GCF_963280865.1. Lineage (NCBI taxonomy): Eukaryota > Metazoa > Chordata > Actinopteri > Myctophiformes > Myctophidae > Gymnoscopelus > Gymnoscopelus braueri. The sequence goes on along the minus strand of NC_137607.1, from coordinate 40,710,422 downwards.
GCGAGACGAGGCTATGAGTGTCTATTCTGCATGTTCATGTCTGGCATTTTTATCTGGTTCGCCCAGAGTGTAAATATTTTCAACTCTAGGCGTTTGGACGAGAGCGCCTTGTGTTTTCAGCTGGGAAACACATGGCCTTAATGTGGTTAAATAAAGCTGAGCAGGTGCTTGACAGGGTTTGTTTCAGCTATGTACATCGAGCAAACTAAAGATATAAAGAAAGCTATACATTTTACAATATACTGGCCAACAATGCATGCACAGGCGAGGGTTCAGTGACATGATTTAAGGACATGTGGCTGCTGGTATACACTGGCTATTGTGGGGATTTGATTTAATTTGTGCCTTTTGCTTACAGGACAGCCGCTCTAAAAAAAACTCAGGCTACCCTGCCACAGGAAAGGGAAATGGGTATGGTGCTAGGCAAGAGCTAGGTCTAAACAATCAATTGAAATTTTAACATGTGCGCTATCTCAACCATGCAATGCTGTGATTTCAGTTATATATATATATATATATCAACGAATCAGCGCGAAAATATTCAAATTGATTTATATAAATCGGCAAAATCGATAAGGCTGATTAACCACTAAAAATAGCTAAAATAACCGATCTACAACTGAGTTGTAGGTTGGCTTTTTCTGATTTTTTGAAAATCTATTTGATTAGTTATGCTAGTTGTAATTCATCAATCAGAAATAAATAGAAGCCATTTTGAACAGGCAGAAACTAGAAAAGCAGGTATCAAAATAAATAAATGAGGGCTTTTTGCAGTAATTGAGGATGATTACACTGCCGCCGTTTTCCCTTTTTCTCCTCTGTAAATATAGCTATAAGTATTTGTTGATGAAATTAATGTGTCAATATTCTATGCTCTGTTGATGAATTGAATACATAGGACCACAATGGAAACAAGTCCCCAGGACCTTTTTCTGTTGTCCTTTTAGCCTAAATGTTTTACTGTACCTCTGTGCGGTTAAAAATGTTTGACTAATAAAGTATTCAATCAATCAATTTGGTGCCTTCAAATAATGACACTAGTGGACAACAAGTGTCATTAATAAGGCAACACAATGATGCAACCTTGATAATTAATGTATTGTGAGTGACTCACAAGAAATAACTAAGATTATCTCATTTCGAAACCGGTAAATACACGGTTTATTCAGCATTTACCCCATGAGAGTAGCTCACAGAGACACTAGGAAATAATTCAACCTTGTTATGGATTATTTAGCTAAATGTACAGTGCCCTCGTCAATAAAGACAGCTACAAGGAGCTGCTGTATTATTTAAAAAAATTATACCGTTGCAGTTCAAATCGCAAAAATAACATTTGTTGAAATAAAATCGTTAACAATTTAAGCAGCCCTATTTTTGTACTTTGCAAAAATAGCCATAATTGTTGTAAGCTTGTAGATCTGCTATTTTCATCTCTTTTAAAACCTTTTCAGAACATTGCAGACTCCCCATTGACTTAAAGCAGTGGCTCTCAACCTGTGTGTCGGGACCCCCAGGGGTGATCCCACATGATTTTGGGGGGGTCCCCAGATGACAGTGGGTGAAGTGACAATGTAAGGACTTTTAAGACCTTTTTAATACCAAAAAACACTTGTCAAATAATATAAGAAAGAGGCAAAACTTTTGAAAATAGCCGATCTACAAGCTCACAACGCCTTGCAAACAAAGCGAGGCATTGTGAGCTTGCAGATCTGCTATTGTCACAATATTTATCTGTGGAACCGAGTCAAAACAAAATGTAATGCCTCAACTCCTACATTCCAAGTGCTTATCAGGGAAGGGGGTCACCAGTTCAAATAGGATTATTTTGGGGGTCACAGGGTTGAGATTGAAGCACTGACTTAAAGGACAGCCAATGAGGAAAAAGTGTTGTAAAAAAAAATCACTACTAGCACAGCTTGCTACACAAGCTGGTGAAAATGTTGAATGCCAAAAATAGGGACGCTCAAATGGGTTAAAAAACATTTTTGGCCAGTGGTCCCCAAATATACTACTCAAAGAAATGTAGGGAACACTTTGATCCCTTAATGAACTGTGTACATACTGCTAACAAAAACTGCTCAAAAGAATTAAGGGATGAAAGTGTTCCCTTAATTATTTTGAGCAGTAGTTCAGCCCATAGATATAGAAACCTAGATACCTCATTGGCCTCTGCAGTTCGTTGGAGCAACTCGTATCGCGGCCGCCATTTTAGCGTAGGCAAACTGACACTCAAAGTGACTACTGGCCAATCACAGCGCTCACAGCGCGTTGACTACTGGCCAATCACAGTGCGTCTTTTCCAAGACTTGTCAGAATATAGTTGTCCCGCCCCACCTGCCTCTGATTGGCCTACCGAACGCCCCCTTCTGTGACACACGCGGAAGCTTGCCTACAGCTTGCCTACGCGAAAATGGCGCCTGTGATACCAATGCCTTTATATGTCTATGGTTCAGCCCTCATGAAAAAGCAAGAAAAAGCCTTACAAATGAGCATGGCACTAGCCCAATTGCTAGTTGAAGTTTACAGTGGATGATGTTTTTGTGTTTTTTTTAAGTATATCATGCACAGTATACATCTGCTGCTATGCTCAAGCACCTTATATCTTATCTCAGGTACTATGTGTAAATATGTAGATAATGTGTTTGTCAGGGTTAGGGTCTTTAATTGATCTCCTTACAGTACACCTTCTTCCCTTTCTTTTTTTCTATGGAAATAACCCTAAACCTAATTTATTTTGTATTTGCCCACGGACCCTCATTTGAAAACATTTTGTGTTAAGGGACCCCCATATCGTAACGCGTTGTGAGCTTGTAGATATTCTATTTTCATAAGATTAAATGGAGCTTAAAGGTTTAAACTGTTCCTCATTTTGCTGTGGACCCACTGGAACCCCCTCAAAGACCCCTGGGGGTCCCAGGACCCCACTCTGAGACCCGGAATGATGAAGAGGAAGAGTTTGCCCGCTGCTCCAGCTCCACGGGCAGATAAGTGCAACAGCATTCTGCTGCCTGACCCATATTTCACCCGGCTGATTTCTGTGATTGTAATCACTGCAACATTTAGCAGATATATACTGTATGTTACATCATCTGCAGGCTGAATATCTGGGGCATGATGTGTCCATAGCTACAGACCAGGCTGACATGTGGTTCAGTCCAGGTTCAAGTCAAGTCATCTTTATTTATATAAACATTAGATATTTATAATAGCACATTTAACCCATTAATTTGACTGCCAGAGTTATTTCAGATTTTTTGCAGTTTATTGCCAGAGATTTTTCATTGAAAAAAAAAAAGTACTCAGGAGCCGAGATACAGACTTTTTAAGTTTTAAGTTAACAAGGAAGTGGATGGGAGTCTAGATCTTCGAAAAATCATATCTCCTTGGTCTTTGGGTCAAATTTAAAAAAAAATCTTAAAAACAAGTTAACTCGATCTTGGCAATCAAGTGATGGATTTTAAAAACGAGTTAACTCGTTCTTGGCAATCAATGTGTTAAGACCTGAGGCAGATTCTACAAATGTCTTAAAAACATATGTTGCTATATCAGTGGTGCTCAAACTCTTTCATGTCAAGGGCCCCCAAAATGATATGTATTAGGCCGTGGACCCCCCATCTCAAAAGAGTTTATGTAAGGGACCCCCAGAAGCAAAGATTTTAGTTTAAAAAAATCGCTTAAAAATATACATATATTCAAAGATTTGCGCAAATTTTCAAGATTTAAAAAGAATTGCAGATCTACAAGCTCATAGCTCATAGCATGAGCTTGTATATCTGCTATTTTTGAATAGTCAAAGTATGACATAATGGTTGAAGTGGTTACACAGATGCTTTCCTGGTTTTAATGGGTTAAAAATAACAGAAGTTGACCTCAAATGCTTTCCAATGTAGGATGACAAGACAGAAACACAAGATATGCATAATAAATCATAGTCCGCTCCACCAAAACAAGACTAATGTAAAACACATAAACAGTACAATAGATAATATAAAATAAAACTAAATACAATAAATATAATAAATACAAAAGACAGAAAGAGGGGCAGTGTTTTTAGTTGTCTCTGGCAAATATAACTAAACTAAACAACAACTGTGGGGCGTTCATTTGAATTAAAAATATAACTACCCCCAATACTACATAATCTATAACTCATTAGCCAAGATTCGATTTCAATTCCATATGACTTTCTGTTGTGAGAGCATTGATAAAACTAAATCCATGTGGGTCTCTGTGCTGAATATAATGTGCAGTGGCTGCATGAGGGCTCCTGACCAAGACAAATGCATCTATGACAGGGCAGGGAGTGAGGGACGGAGGGTAGAAGAGAGGGATGGAGGAGCGCTGTGCTAATCTAATGCCCTCACGCTACACTACGTGCATTGGCTGCAGATGGGCCACTTGTCAGAGGCTCCGCAGGCTGTTAAGTTCAGCCAACCTCCGGTCCAACTGACGCTGGGCACATCCGCAAATGGGTTTTCTCTCATTCACTTCCCTGCTATATACATCAGTCTCCGCCTCTCCGACACCAAATCACAAGATAGGGATACGGGGAAATGCTTTAATCTTCTGGGAAATACTGCAGCACATAAATACTAGGAAAATAATAAGTCTGTTTAATCTGTCCTATTGTTATCTTTCACACCAAAGTCACAGTTCAAAACTTGTACATACAAATAAACACTTTTGGAAAAAAAAAGTCCCTGATGTGCCGAATGCATGTTGCCAAAACGTATTAGGAATCATCTTCCAAGTAGCTCTCACTTCACTAGTTTCTATTTCTATTCAGAGATTGTAGCTTAGCTCAAGACAGTCACCCTCTTCTGTGCTTTGCACAAGCTGCTTTTTCTAGTGCCAATCTGATGGAAGATTAGCACTGGTTGTATGAAACTTTGCCTTAAGGCACACTGGTTTCAATCACTCGCCTTCTTCCATCTCTCAAATCCCATCTTAGATAATAACTTACGATTGTATCTGCAAGACCGCTGGCCAAGTAAGCATTGCCGCAGGGAAAGGGCGTTCATTCTCTATACTGTACATGTGTGCACCGGTGGAAATATGACAGTGAGACTGAAAACAGCCTCCAGAAGACAATTAGTCTCATCTTGTGCCCCTTGGCAGCAATGGTGACAATGGCTCAAAACTGCGTGTCAGATATGGTGTTGAGTATTGACAGCAAAAAAACACTAATTGCATGGTTGCCACTGTGCTCTGACTGTCCAGTGCATTAGTCTTTGAGCTGCAAATTCAGAAATTCCCAAGCTTCTGCTCAATCCTCAGCGGAAAGAATGTGCCACATACTGTACAGCACTTCTGCAGAACAGCATTCATTAAGACGTGAAAGAAGGGAAAATCAGAAGTCAGAGTACCCGCTCATCATCACAAACTAGGGAGATGCATCACTGTTGGGCTGCTGTACGACTGTACACACAGCCACAGCTGTGTGTTTCCCCTCCCATCACAATAGCACTGCCACACCCAAACTATGACCTCATGCTTTAGTCGCGAGTGTTGTCTGGCCAGGGCATCCCTGGAGGACGTGGCAACGACATCAGCCACACAGCAAGGCGAAGTCATTAGTACAATCAATTCCACAGAGTCCCATCGGCCATTGGGCTTCCTCACTCTTATAACACAGTTGGCGATAAGCAGTGACAGGGCCAATATACTCCTGCAGCAAGGATTGGATTTTGTGACTACGAAATCAATTGGAGCACTCGAAATTCATGCCCCAGTGACAGGAGCTAAACAAATGCGAGTCGGGTAGCAGAGGTAACCCTATGCTTGAAGCATTCACTGAAAGCCCTCTGCAAAAGAAAAGGCATTAATTTTTCAATAGCATGTTCTGAAGACTCCCAGTGAAATTAAATGTAGGCATCGACTCACAAAGGACCAGCAGCACCATTAATATTTTATGTACAGGCATGCTTTCAGTTGAGCTCATGCAACTCAAGTGAAAGCAGACTACAGGGGCTTGAAAGTGGTCGTAACACGTTCATCCTGTGTTCTAGACTGTGTGTTATTCTAAAATGTGTTGCATAATACAGTACACAACTGCATTGTGTAAAAAAACAACATCACTTTTCGCCATGTCACTTTTTCAAGATTAATGGGTCTTCCACTAAAGGAATTTCACCTCCTTGTACACTCAGATGATAACTGACAGAAACTGTGCTACTGTGTGCACATTGTGGAAGTTGGAAATTACCCCTCTTACCTCAACTAATTATCTTCTTCGCCAGGCTCAATCTGTTACAGTTTCTGAGCCAACAGTGCTGCATCAATTTCATGCAATATAATCATTGTCTAATAATCCCATACTAATCAAGAGGCGGTGTATCCATCTCCTCCACTCTGGAGGCATCAGATGGACTGATGTGATGCTCATGAAAAAATGGTTTTCCTAGGCTGAGATCCGTAAACTCAATCTCTCAGTGTATTTATAAATGCATGAGCATCTTGCCTTTTGGGATTTTTGCTGTGATCTGTGACAAATGTCTGGTGGTGTTACTTTGTCAACAAAATACACAGATCAAAACAACAAAGGCAGACAATTAGACAAACAGAGTACATTGAGACATACATACATAAAAAAGACAAATGCACTGACAAACGCAGACTAGAGATATATTCATCTCTGACAGACAAGGAAAGACAGATACTGTAGGTTTACACTTTACAGACAAACGAAAGCAAACAGAGGCAAACAACACACAATTATCTATAACCTTGCCCACCTACACTGAAGTAAGGACGGGAATAACAGATAGACAGGCAGACAAAGGCAAATACACACACAGACATCTGTAATCATTACTCACCTTTGTGGCCCATCATGACGGCGAGATGCAACGGTGTGTTCCCTGTGGGGAAAAATAAAGATAAAATGATTAGAGGCTGCCCTTGACACTCACAATAGGAAACTAAAATAATATCTGTGACAGACGCTGCTGTATTTCAGGGCACCACAATCTAACACCACTGTCATAAATTGAAAAGGCATAATCCTTCAAACTGTGATGTGAAAGGCATGGAGAGAGAGAAGGAGAGAGAGAAAGAGACGAGGCTATTAAACAACTACATTCCAAAAGTCATACAGTACATTCAGCAAGAATCGGCATGGCTTGCTGAGAGGTGCCAAATAACGCCAAAATGTTTCAAACATTTGGCATTTGGCAGATGCTACAAAATGTAGACTTGGGGAAATACAAAGCTGTCGGTAATAACACAACCTCTCCTCTTTCCAAGTGGCAAAAATGCCACGTTAGCTTTAGGAGAATAACTCCACAGGAAGCAGATCTCCCACATCAGCGCCATCCAGCCATGCCTCTCCTTCCACCACTCAGATCTCTGGTGGGAGAGCGCACACATGCATCCAGATCCACACAGAACTTCCCTGTTTGAAACCCTGATGTGGGTGACAATACAACCCCGTCTGGGATTTAGCTTGCCGTTTCACTGGATGTTGTGATGAACTGCATGAAGAGGGCATTGGCTACGGCACAACAAGGCACAATCCGTTTCATGCCACAAGAATGTGGAGTAAGCCTGTGGCGGTCAGCTTAACCACTTGAACCCTTGCATCCCTATTCTAGGGGGGGAACATTCGCCGAAAATAGCAGATCTACAAGTTGTGAGCTAAGCTTGTTGATCGGAATTTTCAGAGAATAGATTTGGTGTGTAGAGGGGAAAAAAGAGTGCACCAAGTACAGAGCCATCTCAGGTCAAGTATAGAAGTATAAATGTGGTTTTAAAGAGGCTGTCCAGTAAATGAAAGGTCAACAATTTGATTCTCCACACAAATGGAACAAACTTCAGGACTCTCTGAAACTGGTGCGATTGGTCTCAATAGAGACATAAAAAAGGGTGCTTCTTGAGGACACACTACATAGTGACTGCACCCATTTCATGTAACACTATGTTTATTTGCATCTGTGACATTGTATTGTAATGTGATTCAAATGTTTTTTATTGTTTCTCATTATATATGTATTTTATATGTTGTTATCAGGGCGACCTTGAGAAAGAGAGCTTGCTCTCAATGGGCTTCCCTGAATAAATAAAGGAAAAAGAAAGAATACCCAATGAATGTCCATTTAACACAGGTATCCTGTCAGTGACGTCGAGCAAGACCCTAACCCCTTTCTGCTTACACATGATAACAAATACATTGTTGTTGACAATATTGTACACTTACTAGTAAAAATGTGAGTTAAGTAGGCCAACTCATCTGCTAAATATGTATTAACTCTAGTTATATTGTAGCCTGTTCTTGTTTTCTTAGCACTGCAATTACTCGACCACTTACTCTGTTGTTGGTTAACTAGGGTTGATTCAGCACTCCGACCTTGGCACTTTGAGAGCATGTCTGGATAAGAGTGTACTCGTACCTAAATTGTATAATGAATCCATTCCAATCCAGCAGCAGCCTGCATCTACAAAAAGGTGAACTTCTAAGGAATACATAATGGCTTCAACAACTCCAGTACAGCCCCCTCATCAAGGTTGAACAAAGTTAGAAAATTAGAAGCTCAGGTTCCAAGACTTCCGACACAATGTTATGAAAACGAGTGTGCTGAAGAAACCAGACCGCATCACAGATTTGATTTCAAAGCCTCACTCACAGTTTGCTACACATCCAAGACAACGTGCGCGCGCGCGCGCGCGCACACACACACACACACACACACACACACACACACACACACACACACACACACACACACACACACACACACACACACACACACACACACACACACACACACACACACACACACACACACACACACACACACACACACACACGTAAGAGTATAGGCCTTCTGTGATGTTGAACAGCTGTACAGTGCTGAACAAATCAACTTTGTTCAAAGAGCATATTTCCAACAACATCATTGAGGACAAATCTGGCACAGGACTCCAACATAAGGACCCACAACTTGGCAGTAAAAGCCTACCGGTATGCCACTGGTTCTCTGTGTGGGGTCCGGGGACCCCCAAAGAGTCCTTGGGGGAGTTCCAGGCGTTCTGTAGCTAAATTATTGATAGGTAGTAGCAACTAATTGGACACTTATGAGCCTGTAACTCAAAGAGAGTACAAATGGAACTGTGAAAATCCCTTTGTACACTCTCAGAGTTAAATCAACACTGAGAATGTACAATGTAGATTGGGGTCCCAGAGATGATATACAGTGTGTATGTGTGTATATGTGTATATGTGTGTGTGTGTATATATATATATATATATATATATATATATATATATATATATATATATATATATATATATATATATATATATATATAAAACTAGTGGTCCTTGAAATTAAAAAGGTTGAGAACCACTGTTCTAACTTAAGGTGTTGGCCCAAGCAGGAATAACTTAAGCTAACGCTAGTAGAAGTTCATGTATGTGGTTCTGTTCTCCTTAAAACAGTGGACTGTGGTAGGTTACGAGTTCTGTCCACTAGAGCTATATAACTACTTACTAGACCAGTGGTTCTCAACCTGGGGGTCCCGACAAACAGGTTGAGGGGGTCTTTACATGATTTTGGGCGGGTCCCCAGATGACAGTGAAGTGACAATTTAAGGACTTTTAAGACCTTATTAATACTTTAAAATAATGGGGGGGGAAAGACCATGACTGCATCAAAAGTAATCAACAAACTATACTTTAAAAACTGGTAAAAGCTTGTAGATCTGCTATTTTCACAATATCTATCTGTGGAACCAAAAATGTAATGCCTCAACTCTTTCATTCCAAGTGCTTATCAGGGGGTGGGGGGGGGGTCCCCCCAGTTCAACTATGATTATTTTGGGCTGTCACGGCCTGAAAAGGTTGAGAACTTAAGCACTGTTCTAATGTGTTGGCCCAAGCAGGAATAGCTTAAAGCTAACCCTAGTAGAGGTTCATGTATTTGGTTCTGCTCTCCTTAAAACAGGTGGACTGTGGTATAGAGGTTATGAGTTCTGTCCACTTAGCTTCATGACTACCAGACAGACAGCTACTGAACTCACCATGGACGTCTTTCTGTGCGATGTTCTGGGTCCGGATGAGGGAGGACAGCCGTCGCACGTCTCCCTTGAACACGCACTCGTGAACCGGGAACTCTTCCCCGGTTCTGATGATGATGGGGTTCTTGTTGTTGTCGGCATCGACGACGACGTCGACCACGTCGACCGACGATGACAGCGTGTTCGCTGTGTTTGCATTGATCTGCGACTGTTGTTGTTGTTGTTGTTGTGTAGACGGAGATCTGATCAACTTGTGATTGCTGAAGATCTTACTCGCTCTGCTCTTGTTGTTCGCCTTGGTGGCGGTGCTGTTAGTGAACGTCCCGCCGGTCGCAGCCTCCTCGTCCGGCTCCAGTAAATCCTCCTCCTTGCTGGGTTTGTGGTCCTTGCTGCGCAGGGAGCGGATCTTCTCTCCGGTCATTTTATAAACACTCAGTCAGTGGGAGCAGAGGGTGGTGGAGTCGACGGTGACCCTCCACAGATATGCGAGTATCCACTGGTACTTCTTCAACACACAGACACTGTAAACAGCACAACATGAAAACAATAACCTCCCCCCTCCACCGCCGCGCACACAACAACAACACAAGTTGGCAGTTGTTGGGGGGACAGACACTCGCAGGTCCTCCTAAACAAACACGGTGGTGTCGCTGGCTGACAGGCTGCACGACACCAGCGGCTCCAGCATCATTTGACTCGTACGGAAGACTCACTCGTCTCGTATGTCGTCTTCTTCCGCCGACAACATCGCGAGAGTTCGCAGGGGTTACCATCGGTCATGTTCATTACGGTACGATACATCCATACTGTGCTGTCCTGCTGCGCACTAATTAACATCTGACTGACAGAGTATAGGCCTACTCATGTGTGTAGCAGCCCATAAATAACACACACGTGAATACAAATAACACCAGTAGCCTGCAACATTACTCTGGTTAAGACATAAACAGTATAGGCCAAATAGCACTTCACAGTAACATAGTTCATTCATTGGCATTTGACAGTGGACTAGTCACTACTAGACTCTAGTGCAGTGGTTTTCAAAGTGGGGTCCGAGGACCCCTAGGGGTCCTTGAGGGGGTCTGCAGGGCGTCCCCACTCTTATTACAAAACAAAAAATGGGTGACTACTGATATTCTAATAATGTCACCACTCACCACCACTATGAATATATTTCTCATGTACAATTATGACATTTTGTTGTAACTACAACTTTGCCAACATGCATGAATAACTATAATACTGATACCTAATTATTTTTTTTAATCTTTCCTTATCTTTGTGGGTTAACGCATATATAGTCAACTAGCATATTATACTGTGATATATCAGAATTCTATAGTATATACCGTAGCAGTATACAGAAGTTGTATTACTTTTTTACTTTATGTTTGTATCTGTTTGAAGTCATTTGCACACTTTGCACAGATGTAAATTCTTGAAAAAAAAAGTCCTTTCACACAGGTACAGTTATAAAACAGTAAATAAATGGGTTATTATAATTACTCAAATGATTACACAATTTTTGATGTTTTTTTTTTAATTTAATTATCAATTAATGTCTTTAAATCAGTGCTAGTGTCAATTTTCATAAGGTGGATTTTAAATTTTGAATTCAAACACCTATGACATACTGTACATTCACTCTTCAAAGAAATATTTGTTCACCCACACACAGGCATGATGCATGCATGCGCGCACGCACGCACGCACGCACGCACGCACGCACACACACACACACACACACACACACACACACACACACACACACACACACACACACACACACACACACACACACACACACACACACACACACACACACACACACACCCCACACACACACACACACACACACACACACACACACACACACACACACACACACACACACACACACACACACACACACACACACACACACACACCTGAGATGGCCAGTAATAGGTCAGCAGTCAGCACACATATAATATAATATTTAGAGGAAAACTATATAAATGTTTTATGACAGTGACATCTTTCTTTAAAATATAGAAATGCCTGTCACAGACAACTGGGGTCATACAGTATGCCTGACCTTTTAAAATGTCACCTTCACACAGCAATAAACCACCAATTGTGTGAGCCTTTGTGTGCGTGTGTGTGGGTGTTCCCATGCAGATAGGCAGATATGTAATTTCACAGATACTAAAGATGAATTCCTTGCATCTTCATGTGGAAAATGTTTTGATGGACTACTCACTGATATCAATCTTAGGATCTAAAGTCTACACTCTACACAGAATTGAATTCGCACACTGTTCACAGTCAGCCACAGACTGAATGAATGTTTTCTGAAAAGATTGTATCAGCATTTATCTAAGTTGTAACTTCCCTTTGCACTATCTATGATCTAAAACAGTATACATCAAATTTCGACACTGCTCAGGCCATGAATTAATGCAGACATTTCAGTAAAGATGTTTAGGAAGCATGGAGATCATGAAGGAATGGCTTCTAAACAGCTAATCTTTTTAGAGATAAATGTAGTCAGTGTATCATACTCAACTATTGGTTGTTTTACAAAGAGTAAAAAAAGTACCTAGTGTACTTCTAGTATCAAAGAAGCCCGGCTCTAAAATACTGGTCAACTCAAGGGGGGTGATTCCGTTCAGTGGAGAAAACATAATGTAGTGCCATATAGACTGCCCTGTATGCTCTTTTCAGCTGGCCTCTACTGTACGTGCTCCTACTGTATACATGCAAGGCAATATGCACTCATGGGATGCCTCTATAGTGGAAAATGCTCTCCCTCTTCCTCTAATGCTGTTGTTGTGTTTTAATATTCCCATTTTACAGTTTTGTGGAAGCATGATTCCATTTCATTTTCGTCCTGTTTTTCACTCATCTCGACAGTTATGAAAAGCATTAGCACATAGAAGTTAAACATAGCCAATTGGTTCCAAAATGAGGTAGAATACACTTTTGGAAGGAGACGAGTGCCCCATTTTTGGTACAATCCTCACCCGCTGTGTCAGTGGGTTTAGTGGGTGTATAGAGTCTGAGCTGTCCTACTACTGTCTTGACATCCTACTACTGTCTTGGCATCCTACAACAAATCAAACAAATTAAACAAATCCACCTAGAGAGGTACGAGAGGTACTTTACATGTCAATACTGTTTTTTGCATTTAAGGCAATGGAAAGACTGCAGAGGTGTATTTTACTTTTCTTAACATCGTCTCCAAGTAAACCAGAGATTCAGGGGGAAGGATGACACCCCAAACGGGGCAATCCTATCAGGGATTCACTGCCTTACCATCTCAAGTCACTGGAAAGGCATGACAGATGACAGAGCTGCTCTAGTGATGTTTGCAGGTTTTATGACGTGGAGGAAAACAATGTTACTGAACTCGAGGTGTTCTACTCATCCCTCTCTACCAACCATCAATATGCAAGCTATGCTAAGGTGATTTAAAATCAACTACCGGTACAGTATGTGGACAGTTTTCTCTGCCCTGACCAAGCTCCTCAAAATATTTGCAACATTGCCAGCGACAACCACTGCAGTAGAGTGGTCAGTCTCCAACTGATGCTGATCAAAATGCAGCTCAGGAACAGCTGGGAAAGACAGGCTCTCAGGTCTTCTGTTGCTATCCATGAAAAAGTTTGCTATTATTCACCACCCTGACTATCCTCCCATGACTCAATATACAGCTCATTCTCATTGACATCAACACGTGTATGTGTGTGTGTGTGTGTGTGTGTGTGTGTGTGTGTGTGTGTGTGTGTGTGTGTGTGTGTGTGTGTGTGTGTGTGTGTATTAAATAGTTTATAGTTCCCTGTGTATTTTATAACAGACGTGTAAACATTTTAATCTTTGCCAGGGTCTGGAGCTGTTTCACCATAAATGAAGTACAACTTTCAGTGTGTAGGAGCCCCACCGCATGCAGCTGGATCTTTTATTTTTATTTTTGCGTCTGTGCCTGTTTGTTTTTGTACAGATTTTTCTCCTGCTGCAGTTCAGCAAATCTTTACGCGATGGTAAATGGCAGACATGAACAACAGCCAATACGACCCTAATCGGCCTGAGGGGTGCACTATAATTAAATGTCAACATTTTTGTAACTTTGAAAAGTCATAACTCCAATGCCATTAGTTCGATTTACACAACATTTCCCCCTGGGACATCCATCTGACTAGATTTTCTGCCACATTATTTACATCTCCCAAACTAGGTGGATTTGTTTAATCATGAGTGTCTGTAGGATTGTTATAAAACCTGTACGTTATATTTAATACAGGTGAAGGCAATTCGAGAGTAGACCCCTCCCAGCTTTCAACTTCTAAAAATCGTCTTGAACACCTGAATCAGAAAATCTTTACAAAATAATATATATTAAGGCAGATAAAGAAGGAAGCGCACAATACAAATCTTTTTTAGTCTGTCCACTCATTCTTATGTGTGTATAACCTCACATATAACCTCAGGTGTTGACAGTCATAGGGTGTGGCAATTCTGTGTGCTGTAACTGGCTACATTTGATTGGTGAAATAAAGTCATGTGACAGAGGCAATGCAAATACCAGTCTGGTAGAATGAAACAAACAATGTGCATTTCTCTCTCTCTCACACACACACACACACACACACACACACACACACACACACACACACACACACACACACACACACACACACACACACACACACACACACACACACACACACACACACACACACAGTGCACACTGCACATTGCAAAACACACCATAATAGTGATCAATAGTGGACGTATGTGATATGTGCTGTAAAAGTAAGGCAGCCTCACCAATGCATTTAGGGTGTTTTTATGGGTGGGGCCATAGAGTTCTTAAAGTGTTTGATCTGCACTAGGGGTACCAGTTTTATGGTCCTCCGCCCTGAAACTGGTACTCAGGGTGGGGGACATGGGTGGGGTCTGAGATAATCCTCTGCCTGGAGTGTAGGAAGGATGCTGCCTGACTGGCTACCATGAATTTCAGGGTTCCGATCAGGGCTTTCAGGCTGAGATGCCATACCACAGGAAAAACTTCCTGATACTACTTTTATTTTATTTTTTAAACAAACCATAACCCCAGATCTCATCATGTTAGTTTATTTGTATTTACCCCCCCCTTTCCCCATCATTTATTGTGACCCTGTGGGTGATATTTATCATTATATTTTATTGTTTGTGTTGTGTGTGATGCATTACTATAAGCGTTGTGTTGGACTTATGTCTGAAAAACTAATTGCCCTTTGTGGGCGTTCAAGTTTACCTAACCTTAACCTTGCACTTCTGAGCCTGAAATGAAGACCGCTTATGCCCCCTATGGTTCGGGAATGGAAATGAGTTTAGGCTGTGAGTTTGAGCTTTCATAATTCTCTCTCGTAATCAAATTGTACTGTTTGTGCGCGACGTAAAGACAGAGAAGTCACCTTCATGAGGATTTTAACGCTGTAAACTTGTTACCATATAGATAGACCATAAATATGAAGTCCAACGAGAAAAAAACGAATAGATTTAACCAGGAACAGAGTACCGTGTGAAGTTGGTTTCAGGTTGGATATTTTAAACTGCTAGTGTTGAGCAGAGTAGAGGAGCGATGAAAACAACTACAAAATTGCATTCATTTCAGACAACTCCATCGCACGACAGATTATTTCATACATAAATTACAGTGGGCTGTCTTCGAGATGGCCGTTTGCTGGACTTATTGAGGTCTTAAAACCACAAACCACACTGTATGATAACAATAACAGGCTACTATCTGGCAATTGCGCAATTTGCGCTGCTGCAGTCAGAACCACAACAAGGTGCCTTGGTGGAGAGGAGTGCTCACAAAAGAGAAGGGAAAAAAGTACACAAATAAAAGTGAGATGAGAGAACAATAAAATACAATAAAGTAAAGGAAGTAAAAATAAGAATAATACATTTGATTTATAACACACTTTACATTCTTGCGAATCTCAGAGTGCTACAGGGTTTAAAAACATGGCATAAAAACAGCATAGGCAACCAAACAATAACATGGGACCCAACTAGGCTAAATCCATATATGGGCTGAACTAAAAGGGAAAATTAAAACTAGGCAAAAACAGGGCAAAGACCAGGGCAAAACAGGGCAAAGACAAAAAAAAGCCCCAAGAATAATTAAGGACACGCTTTGTTAAAAATGTAGGTTTTTAGTCCATGAAGAAAGTAAGAGAAAATGAAGAAGAACAAAGAAGATAACGAAAAGAGGAAAAGAAATGAAGCATGCTGCCTGTCCTGTCCTGACTCAAGCCCTCACAAGATTGCATCAGAGAAGCGTGAGTCAAATCAAGACGTACATGGAGTCGCGCGCCGGTGTCGCGCAGCGAAAGCAGCCGATCTACAAGCTCACAACGCGTCGCAGCGAGAGGCGTTGTGAGCTTGCAGATCTGCTGTTTTCGTGTCCCCTCACCCGCCTGCCAGCCAAGCAGCCAGGCAGGCATTATTACACAAGCACAACGCACCCACCACAGCCACAACCATCCAACCAGAGTGACGTATGCCGGACGCCCCTGGAGATGCACCAATGGGCGCCGTCCTCTCCTCTCCTCTCCGCGCTGATTGGTCCGCACCGGCCTCGGGTCTCGCACGTCTCCGTTAAATGACACTTTACTCTCCTATCAAGTTCACTCAACGGTGAAAACATACACATCCCGTACTCTCAGGGACCTGAGCCGGATTAGTAGTACACACCACTATGGCCTCCTCGACACACAAACAGAGCGAACAGGTCGACGTGTTCGCCGGCTTCAGCACGGCTTTCAAGTCGTTCGCCACAGAGGCGATCCACGTTGGCCAAGAGCCAGAGCAGTGGAAATCCATGGCTGTGGTGCCACCGATCTCCCTCTCCACCACGTTCAAACAGTTCGGACCGGGGAAACATGCTGTAAGTACCACGATGGAGCCATCCATCCATCTCTACCTTAAGGTCGTTTCAGGGAGGATGATGATGATGATGTGACATAGCCCTAGTATCTATCGCTGTGGCCTTTATCTCTCTCTACACCGATAACGCATGAGGACGAGAGGAAACCGGCTGGCGACTGTCAGATTTTACACCGACACTAGTGACCTGCCGAATTCCGCGACCGCGGACTCCATGACTTTTGTTGTGATTTGGGGAAGTTCGCTCACGTGGAGCGAGTCGAGGATGCTAAGTGAATAACTTGATCGACACGTTTAAATAGATTTGAGGAAAACGGCTGGAGTTGTTGTACATATTCATTGTATCACATAACATTCATGATATATGCTGAGGAACTTTTCAACATTTCTACAAGATCTTTTTGATTGATTGAATGCTTTATTAGTCAGAATGTAAACAGCACGACGTACAGTCATACAGTAGGGGAAATAATACAAAAACGTCCTGGGGACTTGTTTCCATTGTGGTCCTATATATCTAAGTAGATCTCGACTTGTGTTAAAAGGGAAAATTAAACGCCTGGTTGTCAATACATTTCCACAAGAACCATCAGAATATATGATGACCGGAACTCAAACACCAATACATCAATATATTACATCAACAATGTTTAAGTGGCTTGCCATCCTCTCGCCCTGACACAAGCGTGGGTTTGCCAAACAGCGACCCTCTGCCTCGAGTCACATATTTCGATAGGCCACCAATGCAGCTGTAACAGGCACGTGCCGGTGGGTCCCCGTTATGTGAAGCTTTGCACCCCGTTGTTAGCCTACCGACTACAGAGACAGCGGAGAGCACTATTTCACTGTGACAGAGCAAACTAATGAAGCACGACATTTCAATCCTCTATTGGCGTCTGCGTTTGTAAACAAAATAACCAACATCAAGTAGAGACTTTTTGGCTAAGTCCCTTCCTGCTGCCTGGCCATATGGCCAGCTCTTTAAGTGGGTTTATGTAATCATGTACTAATGCAGGGGTCTTCAACAGGGGGCAGAGTTACTACAGTTCCAAATCGTTGTGTAATGGGGAACATTACCCGAAAATAGCAGATGTACAAGCTCACAGTGATCTTGTAGATCTGCTATTTTCGGAGAGTTGGTGTAGAGGGAAAAAAGAACAGAGCCAATGGGTCAAGTTGACTAAATATTGAGGGTTTAAAAGGTTAACTATATAACTAAATACACATTAGCATGAATCCAACTGTTAGATTAGATATTTTATAATCAATGGTGTATTAGACTTTGATTTGTATCATTTTGGATAATTGCATAAAGCATGATGTATTTTGCTCAGAAGGGACAGTTCTGTATCTGGCTATATGATATGTCTTTGCTCCCGGGCCTGGCCTATACTCTTTCTTTCCCGTGAAAGTTGTGGTTACAGTTTATCCATGATGCCTCAGCACAGACAACCTTGCCACCAAGAGGAGCCTTCGCCCCTGTTCATGTTGATATTATATTGTGTGGTGGGGTTAATAAAAGATAAACTGTCTGTTATATTGGGGAACATTTTGTATTACCAGTAGATAATATTGTTATGCTGTAACTACCACCTTGTCTCTCCTGTGCAAATAAGTAAGCTAAGTAACCCAGATTATTATTTAAGACTGACTCCGTGTTACTTCTTTTACGGTATTCCTTATTGAAAGCATACTATCCTTGTTTTTCTAAGTTATCACCAACTATCTATGAAATCTATGAAAAAGTTCAAACTGCAACACAATTGTATACAATATGTAGTGGGGGTTCCTGCTTCATCTGTCTCTCAGCTAAGGGGTCCTTGACCTGAAAAACAATGAAGACCCCTATACCAATGCCTTTAATAATACCATGTCTGTGTATTCTCTTTAGGGATTTGAATACAGTCGGAGTGGAAATCCTACAAGAAATTGTCTTGAGGTCGCTGTGGCAGCCCTGGATGGAGCCAAACACTGTAGGTTTATTGAAGAACAATAATGACATTAGGCCCTAAGACATCCCCTAAGACTAGGGGACCATTAGAGAATAGATGGTCTCACTGCAGGAGACCAGCTTTTCACTAAATTCCTTCTCAGCACCCTAGGGCTGTGCGACATGGACAAAATCAAATATCACAATATGTTTGACCGAACGTCTCAATATCGACATTGTGACTATATTGTGTGGATGATTATTGGTGGTTTCACAAAATATTTACACAATGAGATTTCTTACAGGTAATGTCTATAACACACATATAACGATATTACGATATCCAAAATCCCAGACGATATCTAGTCTCATATCACAACGTCGACATAATATCAATATATTTCCCAGCACTACTACATTTTATTTTACACTTTTCTTTTTCTATATTATTTATACCACTTTATGTCATTTTTCTTTGAATGTTGAAAGAACTTATCTGGCCAATAATGTACCAATAAAAGTCTGATTCTGAAGTCGGTTTATCTGTATTGGGTAATCTTATCTCATTTCATATTGCTTTTTAGGTGTGGCAAATGTTGCTGAATTATGATAGATGAGGTTGAGTCAGTAGTGCGCTGATGCAGCTGAAGTTTGATCAAACAAAGAAACCTAGATCATAATAGCAAGCTTCTACAGATATAGAATGCAAAAAGAAAAAAGCACAGGAAGTAATTGATTCAGTCTCCCAAGAAGTCGAACAATGAAAAGAATTTATGGTCATAGAACATGTCATTAACTGTGAATTTCCTGCAGGCCTGGCTCTCGCCTCTGGGCTGGCGGCTACAACGACCATCACTCACTTGCTAAAGTCTGGAGATGGTATTGTGTGCATGGACGACGTGTATGGAGGTAAGAAATAAATATCCCTCTGTGGCTTGAAAGTGTGTATAACAACATTATAATAAGGACTGAAGCAGCCTTGATTCTCACCGTGTTGGTGACAACAAAACCACAACATTTTGGGATTTAATCGAGCTCATGACCTGTGCCTAATTCCGATCTATCCACTATACTGTCAAATAGAGCAGCTATCCCTTCAAAGTATTCTTTTAAAACATTTATGGTAATATGACGTGCTGAATTGGATATCGCTTATCTCTCCAGGTACCAATCGTTACTTCCAAAAGATTGCAGCTCCACTTGGCCTGGACGTGGGTTTTGCCGATTGCACAAAACCTGAAAAGCTCAAGGCTGCTCTCAAGCCCAACACTAAGGTTAGTTGAATAACATGGCACGTTGCATTTTTGTTTGTTACCAATACCTAGCAAACCCAAACTCAACTTTATTTAACATTTAACAAGACATAATAGTGTAGAAAGACTGAAAACCAAGGGCAGAGAGAGAGGAGAGACCTCTGAGAAAAGACAGGGATTATATTTGAACCCGGGTCCTCACACTCACTAGGAACATTTGGTCTGTGTGCACCAACTGGCTGAGCCACCAGGAACACCCTCAGTGTCTTTTAAAACCCACTTTTATAGACTTGCTTTCACCTCCTGATGTGTTTGTTTTTT
Organism: Gymnoscopelus braueri; assembly: GCF_963280865.1. Taxonomy (NCBI): domain Eukaryota; kingdom Metazoa; phylum Chordata; class Actinopteri; order Myctophiformes; family Myctophidae; genus Gymnoscopelus; species Gymnoscopelus braueri. Next base: position 40,689,983 of record NC_137607.1, on the reverse strand, counting down.
ATTTGTTTACAACTATTTTATAGTATTTTAATGACTTGCTTTACAGCACTTTATGTGTGTTTTGTCTTTGCTTCTATTGTAAATGGTCTGCAACTCTGCATTTCTATATCGCCTTTATCCAAAGCGATTTAGATTGTACATTACATTCACCCATTCACATGAGTTAGGGGTTCAGTGTCTTGCTCAAGGACACTTTGACACAAAGCCAGGAGGACCTAGGATCCAACCGGAAACTTCTATATCCTGAGAAGTGATAATGGAAATAAATATGTAGTGTCAAATATCTACAAATAGCTAATAAATACCCAAACTCAAATCTATCTCCCCTTCCAATTAAGTAATGATCCTTACTTCTATGAGTTATTTGAGCATGAGTGACCGTGTCATTCTTAATCAGCATACTTGTCGTTCTTTTGTTTTGCTTGTTAATTGCACCTTTGGCCTCTATAATACGCTCTCAATAGGCTCCCTTAGTTGGCACAATAGAGGAAACATGACTGGATTTGACTTGTTTAAACAGACTCTACTTTGGCTATAATTTCACCGCTTGGTTTTGAGCCTAAACCAGCATTATGCAACCCCAAGTCTTTGCCACCAGGAGCCAGGTGTGTAAACCTTTGCTTTCTATTAAATATCACAGTTTTTTATAGTGTGTGTTTCCTTTTTTTCATAGCTGGTGTGGATTGAGACCCCCACTAATCCCACCATGAAAGTTGTTGACATCAAGACCTGTGCTGATTTGGTTCACGAATACAACAAGGACATTGTGGTAGTAGTAGACAACACATTCATGTCTGCATACTTCCAGGTAAGTGTGTGTGTGTGTGTGTGTGTGTGTGTGTGTGTGTGTGTGTGTGTGTGTGTGTGTGTGTGTGTGTGTGTGTGTGTGTGTGTGTGTGGGTGTGTGTGTGTGTGTGTGTGTGTGTGTGTGTGTGTGTGTGTGTGTGTGTGTGTGTGTGTGTGTGTGTGTGTGTGTGTGTGTGTGTGTGTGTGTGTGTGTGTGTGTGTGTGTGTGTGTGTGTGTGTGTGTGTGTGTGCGTGCGTGCGTGTGTCTGTCTGACGTGTGTGCACAGTGCACACATACATCAGAGGAGTGCACGCTCTCTTGACTCTGAAACACCAATATAACTGTTTACTGTGCTTGGATTCTCATTCATGTGGAAACAAGTCATTGATTAACCCAAATCCCCTCTTGTTTCTGTCTTTAACTCTCTAGCGCCCACTGGCTTTGGGAGCTGACGTCTGCATGTATTCAGCCACCAAGTACATGAACGGTAGGTAAATACACATACAGACATACTGGCACATCCGCCTCAAGCCTGAATTATGCTTTGTGATATAACTTCCGGTGACATGTTGCAACAGCTGTTTCAGATGAAAAACTGAAGCATGTCTTATGGTGCTTTTTTACCGGCAGGTCACAGTGACGTGGTAATGGGCCTGGTTTCGGTTATACGGGAGGATCTATATGAGCGACTGAAATTTCTACAGAATGGTGAGTAACTGGTACTGTACACGCGGAAGTCACCCACATCGTACAGTACATGTTTTAGAAGTCCACACCCTTGTCAGACACTCCCTTGAACAGGATAAAAAAAAGCATCTCACATTTAATCACAAGGCTGTTACAAAAATGCGTTGCTAAGCACAGCCGTGATTAATGTTTCTTTTCTCATGTGTATAACTTTGAAAGTACATCATAACATTTTAAGAATCTTGTAAAAAACACTGTTGCCTCATCTTTGTATGTAAATGTGACTAGTCCTAAAGGATGATAAATTGTTTTTAAAATCTCTGGAGAGCCAGTAATTGTGAGGTAACTTTTAATGGTAGTCTTTAATGGTCTGTTGTCTCTGTCCAGCCTTCTCCAAACAGTAAACTCTGACCTACTGTACATTGGCTTATCCAACATCCAAAACATGCTCTCAGGTGCCAAGGTCCTGTACCTACATGCACGGGGCCGGCGCAAGGCAATGTTGCGCCCCGGGCAAAATAGTCAGAAAGCGCCCCCCCTCAGTTCTTCCCACAGACATGTCTGCCCAAAACTCCAGTTTGTTTGTTTTCTTTCTTTTTCCACAATGCCACTGTAGGTGCCAAATATTTTGGTGTAATTACTCAAATGTAATAGCTGTTTACTGTGTGGTTATCACCGTGTGGGTATTGCTGTTTTGGTATCTACTGTATAGGCACAGGTATAGCTGGGAAGTTTTCTGTCTTCGTCAGATGTTTGACCCGGAAGGGCAAAAGGTTTTTGACCGCTGTGACACCATGTTTGTTTGTCACGCTGTGTTGGATTTATCCATGGAAACCAAAATTGGACTTTAATCATAATTATGCATGGTGGATATAATAAATAATTATATTCTTTATTTTTATATTTTTTACCAAAAATGTTATCCCACGATTTTTGTAACCCCTATTTTTTACACCCAGTGCCAATTATCTATGTAATCCTGGGCACTACCTTCCCTCTGCCAACCTAGGGAGGCCAGGGCCGAGCTCATGCCTCCTTCAGTGCATGAGAGCCAACTGACCTTTTTATCACCTGACAGGGGAGAGCTTCCCTGGTTGGACGTAGCGCGTGGAAGGAACACGTTATTCCAACCAGTTCCTTTCCCCTCCATCAGGCGCCCAAGGCCAGGGCCAGGGGGAGGCAGTATAATGACGAGGATTACTGCATGTTTTTGTGAGGGTACCTACCCTAGGGGACACGGGGAGAACATGCAAACTCCACACAGATTATATTCTTCAAGAAAGAACAGCCTGCAGACTATCAAATAAGAAAAATTAAAGGACTCTCAATTGAGAGTCCAGGTGAATGCGAGGTGCTCACAAAGTCTATGAAGACAGAGAAGCCCTTAGTCTAACTTCAAGCACACTTTCAAAGAGCTCAGGATATACGTAGTTAAAATTAATTTATTGTATCTAGGGCATAATTACGGATCCCCTAAAGGGACATAGTCTTGAATTATAATATAACAAAATGTAAAACTTTAAAAAGCAGTGAAAGGATGCTGACCGGTTTTGACCGTGTGGTTTCAATTACATCAGCATATCACAGCAGAACTACTGAGTAGGTAATGTCTTTTGTCACAGTGATTAGTATAGAAAATAAAGCACAATATAATATAATACAGTAACCACATTGTGTTAACACTATGCCAGTTTTCAAGGTCAACACAGCCTTTCTACAGAAAACATAGGCTGCACAGTGTGCACTGTGCAGCCTATGTTTTGAACACTACACACAGCAAAAGGTATCATTATGGTAACATCATCATCAGCCAGGTTACTCCTGGGTTAAAACATCTCAGTAGTTCAAAGTAATAGACTGAGCTCCTCCAGCCATATTAGTTCTTGTTACAAAAAATGTATACCAAAAGTGAAATGCTTATGCTTGTCTGACTTTTATTTAAGCTGGCTTGATACTGTATTATCTCGATAAAACAACATCTAGCTTTCTTGTGATCTCAAGAACATTATCTCATGATCTCGAAAAAAAAGTTATCTCATGATGTCGAGAAAACAGTGTTTCGTTTTCTCGAAATAACGTCAATTAACTCGAGATCACAGGAAAGCAAAACAAACTAAGTCGTTATTACAACAGAAGGCCTTTTAGGACAGTGCCGATGCAGGTTAAATTCCCAAAAGCAGTGCATCTGGCTTGGCTGGGTCCTCTGATGGACGCAATTGGTTGTGGACAACCTACTCGTGTGTCGGGCCATTTGTTCAGCGGGGAGGGGAATTGGGGGAGATGGCCTGTTCCTCTGCATACGTTATGCGGTGAAACTACTGGCTGTCAGGTGAAAAGATGCAGCTGGGAAGTCGGAAGACACATGGTTATCTACACAGTAATGACCAGGACCACAGTACAAAGGGGAACTGGCAATAACCTGTCTTTCTCAAGGCCAATAAATGTCAACATCAAGAACAGATGTTTCAGAGAAACAACATAGATACAATGTACAGCAGGTTTTGTGCAGCATTAGTGGTGCATAATCATAATCAATTCCTATTTTGGTATGTCATTATAGGCAGGTTTCTGAAGGGAAGGTAAGGTGAATTTATTTTTAAAGCGCCTTTCAAAACAAATGTTACAAGGTGCTGTACAATAAATAAAATAAAATAAAACAAGAACACCACATTGAAATAGAGTAAAAAAAAGAAACACAACAATACAGCCAAAACAATACATAGAAATAAGCAATATTACAAAACCATTTTTTTTTAACAAACAATATTACAAAACAAAATGTTTGCGAAACAAATGGGTTTTTAGCAGCTTTTTAAAGGCATCGACTGACTCTTCGTTTCTTAGGGACAGTGGTAAGCCATTCCAGAGAGTGGGGGCTACCACTGCAAAAGCTCGATCACCTTTGGTTTTCAGCCTCGTTATAGGGACAGTGAGAAGGAATTTGTCTGAAGACCTAAGTAATCTCACATTGACCTTGGGGCGCAGTAGTTCAGTTAAGTCATTTGGGGCCAGCCCGTGGAGAGCTTTATAGGTGAACTGTCCGCAGCCCTCCTCTGAGACACAGATGGGGTAGACAAAAATGGTACCATATTACAATGAGTATTAATGAGGACCAATTATATGAAGATAGGTTGAAAATGGGTGAAGTTGTCCTTTAAGTGGTTGAGCGATTAATTGATTAATTGAAAAGGTAATCGACAGTGGTAATGGTTGTAATCGATAGTTGTAGCCCTATAATCGACAGTGGTAATGGTTGTAATCGATAGTTGTAGCCCTATACAGTGTGTACAGACAGCATGGTGGTGTAACCAACCCTTCATTCTGTGTCCTCTACATGACTCAGCCCTGGGTGCAGTGCCGTCTCCGTTTGACTGCTACCTGGTTAACCGAGGACTGAAGACGCTCCACCTGAGGATGGAGCAACACTTCAAGAACGCCATGGCCGCCGCCAAGTATCTGGAAGCGGACCCCCGGGTGGAACGTGTCATCTTCCCAGGTGACTTATTCTTTTGCGGCCATAGCTGATCTAACATACAAAAGTGGTTGCTGCTGTTTGTCCTTCTAGGGCAGATTGTATGTGTTGGTTTGTTTTACGAAACCCTTTAGGGTCTAGGGTGGGGTTTGTAACATAATGATGTTTACCAGGTTGTTGAGCATAGGAGGGGCAAATAAAGGAGACCACACAAGGTTTTGAGCAAAAGGTGCAATGTGCTTTTACTCTTTAAGCAGGATGTTATTTACAATATTTACATTTCCTCAAAAATATGCATATACAAACCAAGCCACTACCAAGGGACACGGATGTTGCCAAAATAACAAAATAAGCATCGAAGGAAACAAAAGACAGACTAACTAACTAACTAGTTGTAGTGAGAACAAAAAGCCTGCCTACCTAACTACTAACCCCCAAAAAAATCAAAAATACATAAGTGGCAACGGAGATCCAAGTCTTCTTCTGTGTACACTTAAGTACTTTCACAAATAACCCCAATTAATACCCCTTAAGATGCCACTAGATGGGTGACATAATAACCAAAGCAACAGAACTAGTTTATGAGCAGCACTTTAAAAACCGACACGTTGCATTTCACATCACAATGGCCTGTGTCTCCAGTTACCTCATCTTTTTAATTCTAGCCAGCAGATATGGGATTTTCAACTTGATCGACCTGTTCTTCTCTCTGCCCCCCCCCCCATCCCCACCCCGCCCTCTCTTTGTGTAGGGTTGCCTTCACACCCTCAGCATGAGCTGATGAAGCGACAGTGCACAGGCTGCCCTGGAATGATCACATTTTACATCAAGGGAGAACTGGAGCACGCCACTCTCTTCCTCAACGCCCTCCAGGTGAATAATACAGTGATAGACGTAAATTGTTCGGAAGGTAAATGTGTTGCCAAGCCTCCCAGTCCTACCTCTGTTCTGCTCCAAAAGTGTTAAACACAAGTTTTAACACTTTGGGTGTGTCACCTACAGTGACACACCAAAAATAGGGACACCAGGTTGAAAGGTTAACAAACTACATATCCATTGTGGAACATAATCCAGTGTTCATTTTTCTTGGCATTGTAGTACACTTTGTATTGTGATTGCTGCTTTTCAAGTTAGGCAGTTAGTCATAAACCACAGCACTTGATGATCACATTTTACATCAAAGGAAGACTGGAGCACACCATCCTCTTACTCAACAATCTCCAGATTAAATTATACAGTGGCAGACCTCTCACTCAGGCGCAGAACAGTGCCATCAGCTGACTATCAGCTGTAGTCTCTGTGTTGTGTTAAAGACCAACTTTAAACATGAGACCTCACCCAATGCAGAATTTTACAACTCTTTTTTTTTTATAGCTGGTGTGAAAAATGTGACAATAAACTGAAGCGGAAGTTCTTAAGGTTAAAAGAACAGTCTTGTGAGTAGTTGGCTTGATTTTTCTTAATGGCTGGAAGAAGTTGAAATATGTAATATGTAATGAGTAACATTCATTAACTACTACTGAGTCTGATCAAGGTACTAAACTCACCCCTGATCCAGTGGAGCTGATCAATGGCCAACAATAGTACCGTAACACATTCGTTTTGGATTATTGTTCAAGTTAAAACAGACTACCAATACTATAATACGAAAATACTATAGCTTAACTACAAGCTCACAACACGTCGCAGCGTGACACATTGTGAGCTATATTCGGTGCGTGACACGGCACCAGTGGTGTCATGGGGGCCACACGGGGTAGGACGGCATGTGGCCGGTAAATCTTTCACGCCCATCTACGGCCCAGTACAGTGCACGCGCGTACCCAAATGGTACCCAAATGGCTACTTTGCATAACAGCTTTACAAGTGTGAAATGTGTCCTCACTCCTTGCATCTATTCTATAGGCTACACGGTAAGCAACACAGCATCTTGGCTTCAGTAGAGCTGCTGCCAGTATCCTATCTGCACACCATCTGCACGCAGCAATGCCTCAGAGTCAGCCACCGTCAAAAGAAGAGAAAGATACTCGTTCAAAGCAAACTTTTAGTTTCAGCTCTATAATTCATCGAATTCCTTGAATTTGTATTAGTTTAAAAAGACAAAATCTAAGCGAATAAACATTTCCTATACAAACATGTTTCCTACTTTAAGGTCAAATAAAACGCGTGTGACGTCATTAAAATACCGTCCTGCTGGGAAAAAAATCACCAATACACCCCTGCATGGCACACAACAAAGTATAAATCAAGGGATAGACTGTAGTGGTTCAGGGACGCTCCCAGGTTAAGTTGTAATAGGCAATGCAGAAGCGTGTCAAAAGAAACAGAGGAACAAAGTGATCTATCTATCCATCTATCCATCCATCCATCTATCTATCTCTCTGCATCAGTTTTGTGCACAGTACAGATGTTTTGTGCACACTGCCAGTAGGCCAAGGAAGTACCTCCATGCGGTTTTTTCACCTGATTTATACTTTTGAAATATTTCACTTTTATTTTATAATGGAAGACGGTCAGATCCGTCTGAAATACATACATTATGGCTACGTTTATAGATGACTCACGTCATAGATTGGAGCCACACGCTTATTAGACCCTGTCTTAAGTCACTTATTACATTTGAACTTTTTCTCAAAGCCTAAAATTGGTTTAAAAGTTACTGTAAAAGTCCAATGGGTCATACAATCAGAAAGTGCTGATGGAAGCATGAGTATATAGGAGTCAGTGGAAGTCATTCTATTCGCCTCGAGCCAGGACATTTCTCACATTGTTATTTAAGTGATTTTTGGTCCTACTCTGTGTGATGGATGGCTGGCTCAGGCATTCTCTTTGACTGCTGCAGGTTATAAGAGTTTGATCTTTCAGGTCGAAAATAGTAGTACTGCCATGTTCTACTCATGCAGAACTGCTACTTCAGCTAACTCTACCGTTTAAAGTTAATGTTTCAAGGTAGATATTTCAATATTGATGTAAAAGTATTTTTGCAAAAAATACTAAAGTAAATGTATTTTTCAATAGGGTAAGAAATAAAGTAACTTTGGTTAGATGCAAAAGTGGCACTATTTAAAGCTGTGCTTTGCAATTACATTTTGTATTGTAGTCTGTAAACTTATGTTCCTATGTTTGTGTATTGATTTCAGTTGTTTGCAGTCGCTGAGAGTCTTGGTGGTTATGAAAGTTTAGCAGAACATCCGTAAGTATTTATTTCCATAAATGTCTTCACTGATTTGTAACAGTACTTTTCCAATTTAGATAGATGCTAGTTATGTTATCCAGAATAGATGCATGTTGGTTCACTTGGTCACATGTGCCATGTGCATTATTTAGAGAGATGTGTGCTGTTAGCTTTAACACAGATGCTGAGTTATTTATGGTCATTTATATAGGGTGTTGTGACAAATGCTAAGTTTGATGTTTACCTGGTATCCTAGTTACTCTGTAGCACTTACTTGTTTTCTTTGCACTCTTATTTCCTGGACCATTAACCCTGTTGTTGTTTGTTGACTGCTGTTTCTCTGATATAGCACTGTTCTCAACCTGTAGGTCGGGACCCTCAGGGGGGGGGGGGGGAGATGACAGTGAAGTGATAATTTAAAGACTTTTAAGAAAAAGAGGCGTTGTGAGCTTGTAGATCTGCTATTTTCACTATATTTATCTGTGGAACACAATTGAATGCCTCAACTCCTACATTCCAAGTGCTTATCAGGGTGGGGAGGGTCCCCAGTTCAATTATGATTATTTTGGGGGGTCATGGCCTGAAAAGGTTGAGAACCACTTTGTAAGTCACTCTGGATAAGAGTGTATGCCTACATTGTCATTGCATCTACATTTATTTATTGGATACATTTTTGAAGAGTGATACCTATCAGTACCGTAGCACCCTTTTCCTGTAGCTAGATCAGTGTATGAAAAAATATGTTTTATTCTTACAATATGAAACGTGTTTGGCTGTTTTTATGACCATTTGATTAGAGGTAATGTTTTGAGCAAGATCTTTATGTTTGACGCAGAAAATACTATCTCTGTTGCAAAACACAGCAAGCTTTAATTCAACAGAGACAAATATAGAAAAACAAAATAGGAAAATCAAATGGCAGAAAACACAGGTTCGCCTGATAAGTTCTATTAGAATGAATAGATTTCCTCTTACTGTAAGCTGTACTGTGCATTCTGGACAATACATCATGTAATGAGGAACGCCACAAGGGGGCAGCAGTGATCAAGATAACTACTAACACTAACTGGGACAGGAGCAAGTGTTTCAACAGCTGATCTTTATCAAGACCATTCATTCACATAATGGCCTTTAGAGGCAACCTAGGTCATATTTTCCAGGGGTTACACATTAAATTGGATATTCTTGGGCAAAATTAGATGTGTCACATAGATTGCTTTTTATTGCTGTGCAACACTGATGTCTACATGTCTCATCTCCTAGGGCTATTATGACCCACGCATCGGTGCCAGAGAACGAGAGAGTTGTCCTGGGGATCAGTGACACGCTGATCCGTCTGTCTGTGGGACTGGAGAATGAAGCAGACATCATAGACGACTTGGAACAAGCTCTGACTGCTGCTGTAAGTACTTACACTGTCAAATCGAAAATAGCCGACGTGCAAACTCACGACGTGTCGCAATGCGAGGCGTTGAAAGCATGTAGATCTGCTATTTTTGCTGCGCAACGCTGCCACATGTGTATAATAAATTAAGCATATAGGCTGTGGAGATTTTTTTGACATGCCCAAAAATCGGAACTAGAATCAACCTTATTGTCACATCAAAGGGGTAAAGAAGTGGATGAAATACGTTTTTGTGCGAGCGTCATTTGGCTGTGGCACACGTCTGTCTTGCCAATTATTAATCGGAGCTTAACTACAGTGATGGTCATGTGTATACCTTTTTGTGTGTATACTTTAGCAGTCCAAGGTTAGTTCTTATCTCGGAGCTGTAGGGGCGTGAGTCTACGAAAAGCTTCCGCCCCTGTCGCTTAATCTGTCAAACATTTACTCTTGTCATCAGGTCCTCAGGAGCTATTACAATAAGTGATCAAATGACCACACAAGTTTGAAGATAAACTCCATTATTCCCGTTTCCAGTTGAGGGCAATGTTTGCTAAGAAGCATTTCCCTGAAAGCAGACCACTATGAGGAACACAATGAGATGTTTTCTTCTTTTGTTTTTGTTTTTGTTGATGGTTTTGTTTTTGTCTGCACCACTGCAGGACTAGGCACATCTGTCAAATCAATACAAATGGCAGACGAGTCAGGATTGGCAATTATCTCTGGAACATTTTGTGTGGAGTGAGTCTGGCCGGGAAGGGTTGCAGACAGGGATTGAGTTAGGCATGTTTTGGTTTCACGCTATGCAGTCCCAACAGGGTTCTGGCATATCCACCCATTACCGCCACCCTCTCTATGCCCCTCCACACTCTCCATGCCCCTGCACCCTAAACATGGCCCTTCATTCTCTCCATACCCTGTGTCCCAATCCATCATGCATCTTAATCACTTAAGAGGATAGATAATCTAATGGAATTCTCCACTGTCAAATTGGTGGATTGGTTAGTCCAATTGTGATGCCAGCTGTGTCGATGCAATCGATACAAAAACGTTTTGTTTATATAAAAGAATTCACGGCTGAGGGGACACTATTCTTATCCTGGCACAAAGATACCAAAACACAGTGCGGTAAACAGAGAGCTTTGGTGTTAAGTTGTTAGTAAAGTAAAGTACTTTAAAGTTAAGTTAAGTTATACTTTATTATCCCCTTTGGGAAATTTCACCTCTACATTTGACCCATCCTAACTACTTAGGACTCCAGTTCCATAGGCAATGGCACGATTATGTACATAGCATGCATGCAGCATGTCTTTTGGTAGTTCACAGAATGGCTGCGTACCATAAAAGATGAGGCACGCCAGCAACACACTGAGCTAACTTTCACCCTGCAATGTCAGGGAATCCCATGCCATTTTGGTTTCCAGCGGGAGTTCCCCATTGACCAGCAAAAATATAATCCAGCATTCACTGTTGTTGTTGTATTATAACCTCGGGAAGGCAGCTTCAGCCCTCGCCATGGCAATTACAATTTAAAATGTAGACATTTAGATTGTAGTGAACATCATGAAGCAGTCAAGTAAATGTAAAGTAAGTGCCAAGAAGTAATTGAAGCAAATAGGACAGCAGGTAAGCATCAAACCAAAGGCACCAAAACCTTGTCATCACCATGAGCCTTGGACATAGCATCTGTATCAAATATGTAGCGCAAGTGATCTCAGTACTTGAACAGACATACCAGCTGAGATTTCAGAGCAAAGCCTCATGTTTATTTCAAAAGCCAAGCCATTGAAAATGACAGTGAAACTCAACTGGGGTTTATACTGTATGCAGAATAAAAAGCCATGTCTTAATGTGCCCCTTGTTTGGTTTAGTTTATTCAATTTATTTGATGTACAATTTTAACATAAATTTCAGCAATAGACAATTGATGCATTGTACCAGATAAAGCTAAATGCTCATTTTGATCTATATAACAAGACAACAATTGTGATGTTTTTATAGAATCTCTTTTTAGACAAATTAGACCAGCACTTGGTTCACCAGACGCACAGTATGGTTTATGTGTCCAATGCTCATACTGTACCACTATGCTTCACGTTCCCCCTAGAATGACTAGTTCAGTCAGAACACGTACTCCTGTCTCATTTCGGGTTCCTATCTGTTTCATCCAAGCTTTATTTGTATTTGTAAATCGGTTATTTACAATGTCATGTGACCCGGTTCAATCCCCGGCTCCTTCTGGCTTTGTGTCCAAGTGTCCTTGAGCAAGACACTGAACCCCAACTGCTCCCTGGGTCCTGTTCAATAGTTGCCCATTGCTCCTAATAGAGATGGGTTAAGTGCAGATGCCAATTACAGGTATTTGCAAATGTACTTGGCCAGCACCCGGTCCCTAACAACAACTAAATGGGGCACATTTGTTTATAATTATTTATAAACATTGTCACTGGATGGTGCAAATTGATCTCTAGTATACTGATTTGTATTCATCAACCATTGCTCTTCTGGCAGTGAAAGACTGGCTTGGCCAGAAACCCCTGTTTTCTGGCCAGATGCAACAGTATACGACCTGCGGCTCCTCTCCTCAGGATGCACATAATGCTTCTGAAGCGCTTTGCTGGCCATCTGTAGCAAATGGAAATGAAATGGAGACAAATGTATTCAGTAATCATCTGTGGTCCTATGGTAAAAGGCTTCTCTGATGGTTCAAGCGTTTAATTGGATCTGACGGCAGGTCAGATCAGTGGGATTCCATTAGATTTCCGGTCAGCTTTGGGGTTTGCTTGGACTCTGAAACTCAGGATGAGGTTAATCATTCCAAATGCCCTAAAGGTTGAGCTCTGCCTAGGGTTTTACTGTTGAATATTCCAGAATGTTTTATTGAGCCCTTTTCTTTCTCTGTGGTAGACCTCAGCTTGCGCCTTCCTTGCCAAGCTGTCTTTTTGGTCTGGAGTTGTGTCAAAAACGTTTGGCATTAGTCCTTCCGTGATGTAAGGTGGTGTGCTCAAACTTACCCATGTTCATGTTGCAGGAAAACGTGTGCTGCACATCATTATATCATGTATATCATTGTTGAACAATAATGACATGTGTATTTCAACTTTCAAAACATTTTCAGAAAGGAAAAAGTAAACAAATGTCAAATGTACTGTAGATAGCCTATTTTCGCTATTTGTTGTACGGTGAAGTATAATAGGGCTTAAGTGGTCCAAAGTTTGTGTCATCTTGTGCTGCGTGAGTATCAATTTAATTTGTCAATTTGACCCCTTTCCTGTTGTTTCCTTTGAACAGCATCCAAAGAAGTAAAATGTCTTCAGGGTGTCTTGAGACCAGTGCTTTAACCTCTGAACAGCGCCACGCAAAAGGCATCAGGTGCCAGAACGATGGCAGGTGGATCGACTGTACCTCAGTTCAACGCACATAATAAAGTATGGATCTATTCATCAGGGAACAGCCTGTTCAAAAAAAGAAAATTATATATATATATAGTTATGCTTACATTTTTACTTAAGCTTCTTTTTAATACCGAATTTATCAGAAGCATCATGTTTAAGCTTGTATTTATCTTATGACATTTATTTAGCTTTATTGTAATGTTTGCATGTATTATGTTTTATTTTTATTTTTGTTGGGAGGGCATTGATGAGGTAGAGTGTTAAGCCTAAATTGTGCTTCGTCGCACGTGTGACACCGTTGTGAGACGTACAAGCTCTCAACGCGTTGCGTCCGCGACGTGCTGAGAGCTTGAAGGTGGGCTATTTTCGCGCGACACTGTCGTGCGACGAAGTATGAATTGGGTGATATTCAATTAAAACTGACCTAAAGGTTTCCTCAAACACACTTTACATTATTTGCCACAGTGTTTGAACGTGGCCGTGTCTTGCTCTGACATGGGGCCATGGACGATGGCGGGGGTACCAAGGAATCCATGTTACAATGGAAAATCAACCAGACCCCTAAAAATATTAATTATTAATAATGGCGTAAGCTTGCGTTAATACATTTATCAACTCAGTTACTTTTTTCAAATGAGTTCAGAGGTTTGAAAGCATTGCACCATGGGATGCGTTTTGCGGAGTGAACGGTCATCTTTTATGCTGTTGTTATAACCCTCAGGCCTTTCTGTTTCTGTGGGATTTAATTGATTTAATTTAAGGAAGCAAAGCCGTGTTTCTTTTAATACTAGAAATAACCAGTGTATTTGAGCTATAACTATTGTGCCTCATCAACTGTATGCCCAGTAAAGGGAAGAAGGGAAAACATAGGCCCTAATTCTGAGTCTGGTTTTGCCTTTTGTGGATTTCCCCAGCAATGAATTGCATTGGGGAAACAATTTAAATAATGACTGAAACTAGTGCTGGAACTGTTTGTTTGTTTTGTTTCTCACTCTCTTCTCAGTGGAATGGTTGGAAAATGGAGCCATTTGTGTTCCACAACCCAACCCAAAACACAATTCATGACAGGAACAACTCTGCCCCGCAAAGACTAACAGCAGTAACTGCTTCTTGCATATTTTAATAAATGTCAAAGCTCATAGCTACATAGCTAGGGATTTGTTTGTCAAAGGCCATAGCTGAGTGGATAGAGATGCCGTCTGGAAATCGGAAGGTCACCGGTTTGACCCTCAGCTCACCGGCTCACCTCAGCTCATTTTATCATGCTTAACAAACACACTGGTCATATTGTGACACATGCAATATACTTATTCAAGCAACACAATTATTTTTATCGTGTCCGGTGTGAATGCACCATTAGGCAGTTACTGCTCTTTGGTTTTGCTGGGCAAAATATTTCTCTGTTTAGAACATCCAGTGACTCTTGTGTTTTATCTGTAGTGAGATGGCTCCCTGTCTGTCTGTTTAGTCACATGTCACATCACTGCTTGAGTACACGCTTCATTGGGGCCGGCCATTCTTGATCAATGTCATTTGTGCTAACAGCAAATCCATTAAAATCAGTTTGCAGTACAGGTCTCCACGTCTCTCACTTCCTCCGAACCGTCGTCTGTACAAACACAAGCACTATAATTGTGAGTTCAGCATCACTGACCATGGTAAGTCAATATGCCACATGCAATTTAGCCCAGAGAGTGCTGTGCTGCGCAAAGGGATCTCTGCTGATAGATAGTTTAAGATGGGTCTAATGAGCCAGTCAAGAGTCCTAATGACCAAAGCATCAATAACATTCCCATAAGGTGATTGAAAGGTTTTAGTTCTTTGTAGAAAACGAATTATTAGACCAAAGACTTTGGTTCAGTATATTTTTTAATTTCCTGTCACCATCATCCATGTAATAGATTTCACAAGATGTTTTTTGCACCGCCAATTTGTTTTTGAGTTTGCGAGTGTGACCTGAATGTTGATTAGGTAATGCTTGAATTATACTTGTTGCTCGTCGGTACTCAAAGTAGAAACAAAAACGAGCACACTCAGTCCATTCAAATACAGTTTGCCGGATGCACGGCTCAAGAAGACTAACAATATAAAAAGAATAACCAGCACTCTGGTACTTTTTAATTAATAAGACACGGGTATACACGGACACGTGTCGCTGTCAAGCCTACCTCAGCGTGTATGATACACATACACGCTGAGGAAGGCTTGATGCCAAAACACGTCTGTGTATGCCCATGTCTTATTAATTAAAAAGTACCAGAAGGACATCGGAGTGCTGTCTACTTTTTATATTGCTCGTATGTTCTCACTGACAATAGCAGATCTACAAGCTCACAAGCGGCATGGGTTATTAATATTTTTGGTGTGTGCGACACCCGCATACGACTAATCTTAACTCAGGGTTCAGTGTTTTCATGCCTCAGAGCATGTTGATAAATATGTCAGGTCTGGACAAGTTTACGTTGAAAGAATAATAATTCTGTAACAAGTAGCCTGTGGTGGAAAGTAACTAAGTACATTTACTCAAGTGCTGTACTTTACTTGAGTATTTTACTTTTTTCAATACTTTATACCTTTACTCCACTACATCTCAGATGCAAATGTACTTTTTAATCCACTGCAATTATTTGACAGCTTTAGTTACTGTTTACTTTGTAGATGTAGATTGTCTATACAAAACATATATTAACCAATTAATTTATACGTTGTCTATTCAAAAATAGTCGATCTGCAATCTTGTAACACGTTGCGATGCGACGTGTTGTGAGCTTGTAGATCTGCTATTTGACACATTTATGACACATTTTGAAACCTTTAGAAAAAGAAACAACAACTTGTGAAAATGGTCATTCTGCATAATGAGTACTTTAAGTACAATTTGATGCCAATACCACATTGTGGTATTGCTACTTTTACTTAAGTGAAAAATTCTGAGTGCTTCTTCCACCACTGCAAGTAGCCAAGAAGAAGGAAGACAGTGATTCAGTGAAAGTTCAGACCATAGTTACTGCAATATGAGGGAAGGGTATTTGCAGTTCAGCTTGTCTCTGTTTCACAGACACAGCAACCCCTGACATACTGTATAGCCACTGATCAAAAGTAGGTGGTCACACTGACAGAGCTTGGCAGGACTTTTCCTTAAAACTATCTAAATTATAAATATGGATTCTGGCTACCTGTCAAATGCTCATTTCTGAGAAGCCTTTCCAGTGAGTCTGGGCAGTGACTAAGGCTGTCACGCTCTCCACTTCCACCTAGCCTGTGGCCAGTTTATCTCTTCCCCGTCTATCTCAGTGTGTGTGTGTGCGTGTATGTGTGATGATGTGTGTGGCTTCAGGCCGCTTTGCAGTAGTGTGTATATACTCTGAGTATTCCCGGTGATTTAATTGTCGATGTTAATAGCTTTCTCATGATGTTTCCGGTTTCTACTCTCCAGTTCATGTCTGCCTGCCCATCTGCCTGCCTGGCTATTCGTGCTGCCTGTACCGCTTGCCTACCTGCCCCCTGCCTAGCTGCCCTGTCTGCCCTGCCTAGCTGCTCTGTCTGCTCTGCCTAGCTGCCCTGTCTGCCCCGCCATCTTGCCCTGCTGACCTACCCACCCTGCCTTGTCCTCCTGCCCCCTCGTACTCCTTTTCATTTCCCCCTTATTTAAAACCTGCAAGTATTTTATAAGATGAGATGATATGAGATGAGATTAGATAAGATGAGATAAACCTTTATTGATCCCCCTGGGGAAATGCAGGTTTCGTATAGCAGCAACAGCAGTAAGCATGAAACACAGGATAGATATAGGAAAGAGCGGAAAGATAAGAGTAAGATTAAAATACGATTTTAGTAAATAGACTTAGAGACTGATTCTACATGTCTGCACTCGGTCTAACGGAGTTAACATGGATATCAGTGAATATAATTGTATAATCTACCGTGAATATATGCATTATTATGCCTTATACACCTATTTCCAGTGAATATACTGTATGAATGGATTATACAGACTATCAACTGTAACCATGAGACTGATATACTTTATGTACTGTGTCAGCAGGTATGTAAGTATATGGATAATATGCATAATGGCAGCAGCTGCTACTGTAAGTAAGTATCTGGATAATATGCATAATGTGCAGTCTATCAGCAGTAAATATAATGATAAATAAGTGGAGTAAATATACAGTCTGTCAACAATGAATGTACGAGTGAATAATTTATTGATTATTACATTACTAGTAATGCATGTTCTGTCTCTGTGTTCTGCACTTGCGTTCACCAGTTCTGGCCAACAAAGGCAGCAGTTCTCAACTCTGATCCTGGGGCTTAGTCCTGGGGTCCCACAGCCTTGCTAGAATTAAATGGATTTAGATCATTTAGATCAATCATGGCTACAATGAAAACCAACATCACTCTGGAATTCTAGTACCAGAGTTGAGAACCGCTGTTCAAATACATTTTGTGACAATACACATATGTGTCATCATGGCTTTACTGTGGCTGCCGAGAGTTTAAAACAACTACATCTTGGAAAGTCTGCACAGCATCCAAGTTACAGTATGGGCATCATCTGTTTACACGATTTGTTATGAGGGAAAGGATAACCGCTTTTACCCCATGGTGTTCCTATTTTGGGCATGTCATAGACAAAAATAATAAAAGCAAAAATGTTCTAATGATAAAATGGCTAAAACAAGATACAAGCGATCAACACATCACAATGTGATACATTGTGAGCTTGTATTTTTGCTATTTTTGAAATGGTTAAAATCAAAATAGAAAGTGGCTTTCACGATTTCCCGAGAAATGTCTGGTTCCAATCTACAGTATCATTATTTGAAAAGTCACCACCCTTGTCTTCATAGGAGGCTGTCTACACTACATCCTGTTTAAATAGAAGGTTTGAAGTTTGAGTAATACTGTATGTGGATTTACAACTTATATATGAACCCATTAAATTAATAATTAACTGCTACAACTAAACAGGGGCTGCCCATTATTCTGACGTCCCTATAGTCCGACAAATGTTAGGTTAGTGTGAGGTTAGGGTTAGGCTTAGTTGTTGTAACGTGTGCCGTCTGAACACATATCTCATAGCATAGTTAGCCCATAGCAAAAATGCCAAGGCTTGATATGGGTTTAAAACACAGTCCTTTATAACTTTGCACCACTGAGCCAGCTCTCTCTGCTGGAATGGTTTATATGTGTGTTTATATCCCCCGCTGAGCCCAGTCCAGCATGCTACTGTACCCACTATTCCTTTTTGTTTTTTTGAGTTGCCAATTATTTTTTACCCCCTTTTTCTCCGTAATTCTGTCATTATGCCAATTAATTCCTCCCCACACACATTTCCTGCCCGACTTCCTTCCCCCGAACACGGGCCAATTGTGTTAGTATAGACGCCCGACAAAGCCGTATGCGCCACGGTGGATTCGAACCCACAACCCCTGTGCTGGCGGGCAGGGACCTTTACCACTGTGCCATCGAGCGAATGTACCCACTATTCCTACTACCAAAGAGAGAGTGCTGCTCTTAATTGTGCGATAGAGCAACAGCTTAAATTAGGAAAATATCAAACAAAAATGAGCTTGCATATGCCAATGGTTAATACACATGTCTAAGAGAGAAATGGATGAGGATAGACAGGAGGACAGATCTGCTTTTCTTCATTTTAACCCATTAAAACCGGGAAAGCATCTGTGTCAATTTAAATTGTAACCACTTAAACCATTATTTTATACTTTGGCTATTCAAAAGTAACAGATATACAAACTCATATCGTGTCACTTTGTGCCGCACTATGAGCTTGTAGATCTGCTATTTTTGAAAAACCTTGAATTATTTTGCAAATCT
Organism: Gymnoscopelus braueri; assembly: GCF_963280865.1. Lineage (NCBI taxonomy): Eukaryota > Metazoa > Chordata > Actinopteri > Myctophiformes > Myctophidae > Gymnoscopelus > Gymnoscopelus braueri. The sequence continues at coordinate 40,671,242 of NC_137607.1, read as the reverse complement.
TTGAATATATATATATTGTTTGTGATTTTTTTTTTTACTCAAATCTTTGCTTCTGGGGGTCCCTGGAACAACATATTTTGAGATGGGGGTCTGCGGCCAAATCATCTAAGCATAATAGCTTGATGCTAAGCCGAAATGGAAATGTAAAAATAAAATGTAAAGATGTTTTAAAATATATTTTCGTGAACGGAAGTGCCAGCTTCCTCTATCAGATTTCGGGAGGTGTAGTTCCAGACTCTATATAGCATTCGGACATTGTGGAATAGTTGTCTGGCTACGGAGACTAGTATTTAGAAGACATATTTTTAGAATTGGCCTCAGGTCTTAACGGGTTAATAGTAGTAAGTACGATAGTAGAATAGTAGGATTATTAGTAAGGATAATAATAGGATAGTAGTATAATAATATACAGGATGGTAAGGTAGGATGGGATAATAGGATAGGATAAGATGGCTCTGCAGTCCTGAATGTCAGCACTGTCAGTCCCTGTCTGCTGAGTCGTTGTAAAAACACAATTTTAATCTTACACTTGACTTGATTCAGCAGGGAGTGAAGATGGACTCTGCAACAGCTGTCATTTCTCTTATCACTCATCTGTGGATAAAGAGCCATTCTCTTCTCAGTTCATTTACTAGACAGCATGGACACTTTGGATGGACACCGAGCCAGCTCTTCCTCTTTGTGAGCCCCAGTGGTCCAGATGGCAGCCGAGAGATAACAGAGTATCGACAATGAGGGTCCATCACGTATATACACTCACCATGATGTTCATACATATGTATGAGCATATGTAGTTTTATGGCTGTGTGAATTGCAAAAGGGACCAGACTGGATTGCTATTAACACGCTTATATGGCGCCAGTACTCATCTGTGTGCCTGCAGTCTGGAGTGTTCATTTAACCCATTAAGACCTGAGCCAATTCTACAAATGCCTAAAATGTTTTATGCCTAAGGTTTTAATCGGTCAACCAGTGGTAGACAAAGTACTCAGCCCCAGTACTTGAGTGAAAGTATATTCATGGTCAAATAGGCTCTTACTCAACTACAAGTGAAGGTTGCTCAGTCAAATTTGTACTTATTTATTTGTAAAACAGATACCCAAGTATTCAAAAGTATATGCTTTTGAAAATATTTGCTGTAGTATTGGTTTTGTTCAACATTGTGTATTCCATTGCTTCTTTGGGAAACAGTGAAGGTGCTACTTGAAATGGAGACTTTACCTGGTCCCTTTAAATGCGCAGCTGGTGTCAGGACCCATGAAACATATTCTGTACTGTAGCAAGAAGCCAGACCTGGGGACAGCATGACAGTCACACAAGTTCTATTCCCTCTCCGTAGCAAGAAGCAACTCAGAAAAACGATACGATATGACTTTATTATCAGCTGAGCTCACACTGAAATTTGTCTTGCGACCCAGCAGCCATGTTTGCAACACATAATACACACATTTGACATAACAAATTACATACATTAAAACATAAAGACAAGAGCAACACCGCTCAGCCTACCCCCATGGCCAGACTCTAAATTAAGCCTCAAAGTCGACTGATGGACTAAGGACTTCTTCAGTCTGACCTTATTGTATGTTGGAACGTTGTATCTCCTTCCTGAAGGCAGCAACCTAAATTATATTGACATGGCTAGTGTTTGAAGTGATATTGCCAACCTTAGCATACTGTTATTATATGTAGATGTCTCTCAAGTGGTTGTCCAACAATCTTTGAACAAATGTTCAGTTGTTGTTGCAGCAGTTGTGTTCTGAACACCACAAGTGCACGAATGAAGGTCCTGGAAAACAGGAAATGTAATCAAGCTGAATATAATGTCTATATTTTCATAGAATTGACATGAAACATGAGTCACAGTAACCTACTATTGTGAGTTATAAGCCCTTAAGGTTAATTAGGATGAGCCTGGAAAAGAAAGCCATTAACGATCCCTTTCAGAACGACCTTTTCAAACATCTGACGTACGTATTGACGCATGTCTTGTTTTCAATTTGTACATTACTGTAAGTCTAGGTGAACTCAGTGATAGAGTGCATGGGTTTAATTGTATGGGACACTTAGGCCGTGGGCCGAGTGCCTCTATCTGCTTTAGTTTTTGAGTTGGTTGATCCCCATCAAGGAACTGGCTATTTCTTTTGTATTGTGTAGATTAATTGTTTATGAACACATTATCAAATGTTTCCAACCTGAAAAGTTGCTCCAGAATAATAAAACTTAGATATAATATCACAAACTAAACATTACTTATTTTCAAAAACCTGGCAACCCCATGTGAAGTATAAACCAATCAAAGCTCGCCTACTGTATTGTGCAATTCAGTTGGCCAATCACATTCTTCGTACCACTTGAAAAGCAGAACCAGGAAATACAGCTCAGATGGAATCAAGAAAACAACAGAGGTAGAGGTAATATTTGTTTTGGGATGATTGTTGGACTTATTCTTATGAAAATGTATACAATGGATGTAGACAATAGAATGAGCCATGTTGATGACGGCACATTATGATATTAAGCATCAATATTATATCATTATAACGTTAGTGTTGCCAACAGCAGGATGGTTTGCAGATGCAAATTTCGTTTTAACAACTGCTGCAAATGCATACTATTAAGCAGTGACCAATCAATATGTACCCCTTTATAAATGTCTCGCTATCATAAATTGGCTCTGCTACACTATTTTGCCTCATTATTTTATTGATTCCCATCTCGTATAATTTCTGTTAAGATCCCATCACTTTACATCCGTTGTCAAAGTTGGTGTTTAGATTATAGTTACGGTTGGTGATTTGTTCTTTCTCTCTTGACAAGTTCTAAGCTAAAGTTACCAGTTGTTAATTTATTTAGTTGGGTTAAATTACATTTGTCTGTTAAGTAAGTGTGTGTGCACTCATGCTGCATTCGTTATTTTGTACAGCGTTTGTTATCTCTATCTTATGTTTGTGTGCAATAACCACAAATGATGTTTGTGTGTTGCAGGCTGTATGGAGTGGCTCAATTGCAGAGGTGCAAGAGGTGACAAACTGGATCTGGGAAATTATTGTGACATGTTTGAAGAAGAGTGGATTGTGTGTCACGTTTGCAGTCTATGAGAGATGGGTCGACAAGATTATGAAGATCTGTGTGTTTGATTGTGTAGAAATTATAAAAATATATTCATAAGCTGATAGAAACTGCTCTCATCGACTTCGAGTGAACTTCAGGTGCCAGTTTTCCTCACAGTTCGTCTATGACACATGCTATGTTATAGAACATCTGTCCTAGTGGTTATAGGGGAAGTTCAAGGCTGATCTGATATCTTTCCACTCAATCAGAGAGCCGTCCACTTTTGGAACCCAAACTTTTCAACCCCCCGCCCACAGGAGTGGCCCAATTCTCTCCCAACTTGCTACAAAAATCACTCATGCAAAACTATATAATCTCCTACATTTCATTTTCCACCTTCACATGTGTCTCCTTCTCTAATCATAAAGTGCTATATATTTCATCTCGCCATTTACTTCCGGATGGTTCGTTACACCAGCCAATCATCATCATCATCTGCGCCACACTGAGAACCTTTTGCCCCGTTGCCACATCCGTCAAACGGGAAAGAAACAAGCGCTGCCGTGGTCTATGCAAACGAGCCCAAATGCGCGCCCAAATAAGACCAAAATCGCTCAATTCTCTCCCAACTTGCTACAAAAATCGCTCATGCAAAACTATATAATCTCCTACATTTCATTTTCCACCTTCACATGTGTCTCCTTCTCTAATAATCATAAAGTGCTATATATTTCATCTCGCCATTTACTTCCGGATGGTTCGTTACACCAGCCAATCATCATCATCTGCACCACACTGAGAACCTTTTGCCCCGTTGCCACATCCGTCAAACGGGAAAGAAACAAGCGCTGCCGTGGTCTATGCAAACAAGCCCAAATGCGCGCCCAAATAAGACCAAAATCGCCTATATAAAAGGCAGACCTGGCAACGCAGGCTACGCCAATCATGTGACAGAGATCCACAAGCTATGGGCCACAGCCGCTATGTGCCATACACCATATCGTAGCAACAACGAAAGCGCTCACTCTCATTGGTCGTGTCATCCTGAGGCCAGTTTCCAGACAGCAGCATCGCAGAGAGCTTGCTGTCGCCATCACAGCCAGACGCAGCAACAACAGGGCTCCGTGAGAGTTGTGTGCGCTGAGCTGGACAGCACAATCACCCTCATTTCTCTAATAAATCGCCCTGTCATTCATATTGTCAACACTTTGACGTCACTGCAGCCTGCTACTAATGTAACCAATGTTTATGTCCACTACTGTGATAGCGTTCGTTGTATTTGAATGATTACTGCCCATGGGTGCTTAACATGAGCCCTTAGCATGCGGCTAACGCACTTTCAACGTTAGCATGTAGCTAACGCTAACGTGGTTGTCATGGCTGAAGCGGCTGTGCAATCACTTTGTCAACAATGAACATTAGTGTGCTGAATGTTATTCCTGCTCAGTTAGTCCATTGTAGATGGTGCGCCCACATAAGCCCTAAATCGCTTATACGACAAATACACCTGCCAACCCTCATCGTACACAGCATTAGCTGCTAACGTGGCCTGCTACTTGGATTCTGTTGCTGCTGGTTGTTAATGCAGCCTGCTAATAGTCTCTAAAGCATGTATGTCAATGTTTATGTCCATTACTGTGTTGCCGTTAGTTGGGTTAAATGCCTATTAGCCAAGAGCTGCCTATAATGAGCCGTTAGCGTGTAGCTAAGCTAACGAATGAGTAGCGTTAGCATGCGGCTAATGTTAACGCTGTTGTCGTGCCTCAAACGGCTATGTTACACATCTTACCAACAACCTGTATGAACGTTAGTCTGGTAAATCTCATCAATGCTACCTAATTAGCCCGTTGAAGAGTTTCATTTTAGTGTATTTTGTGGGTTTTTGTGACACAATGTAACATATTGGCAGCGTAGTAATTAATTTCGGTTAATTTCGGTTCTATTGTGTTAAGCTTGTGTTACATTACTGCTGCTTAAGGCCCCCTGCATGCTACACAAACGGTGCTAGGGTGACCACCGAAACGGGCCTTAGGTGGGCCCCACCTAGGCAATTCTATGTGGGGCCGAGGTGGGTCTTAACTGCGATGCTCATGCGGGCTATAAGTAGCTTCTACCTGGCCCTTAGGTGGGCCCCAACTAGCCACGTTTATGTGGGACCGAGGCGGGTCCTAACTGGGTTTGCCCATGCAGGCTTTAAGTGGGTTCTACCTGGGCCCTAGGTGTACCCTAACCCAGGGGTTCCCAAAGTTGGGGTCGCGGGAGACTGACGGTGGGGTCACGAAATTATTTTGGAAAGAAAGAAAAAAACTTTTTTTTTTTTTTTTAATTCAACAGAATGGATGAAATACAACCTAAAATGATTACAAATAGTACATTTGACCAGTTTAATACACTTCAAATGCGCACCGAACGTGCAAGTTTATGTGCAAAATTACCTCCAGGTTTAGGTGGGGTCGCGAGTCAATGGCCGCCTTATTTTGGGGTCGCGGGCTGAAAAGTTTGGGAACCCATGCCCTAACCAACCAGAGTGCAGTGGCCATCGCTCCAAATGTTGTGACGTCAGGGCTCTCAATACTGCACATTGGTGGAGGAGGAGGGGTCACAGGGCGACCGCACACATCGCTGAACCAATGGTAGCCCACGGATGTTTCCTCTGGAGATTTAAAATCCGCCCCTCTATGCCACATATCAGACGCGCTACAGGGTCTTCACTGACCGAGCCACGGCCCCACTGGCCCTCATGACGCTACACCACTTGTATGCGCTGCCAAGTGGCCGCGGGCGCTAGACGCGGGGCCGAGCTTCTAGTCCACTCAAATGCAGAAAATGTACGTATATGAAGTAATGTAGCTGGGCCACAGACAAGGACCTCATGGCATGTCTTCCATCAATGCCACAGTTTGCTGCTGCAATGTGATACTATGTAATATCTTAACTTTGAATAAATCACTCTAAAAAAGTAACTCTTTGTACTACCTCTACTGGTTACCATACCCTAATATATGCTTTTTGATGCAGTTCAAGTTATTCTTTTTAGTACAAATGTTGAGATGCAAAGTGTTCAGAAAATATCCATGAAATTCGAATTCAGGGTTACTGGTAGTGAGTAGGTTTATTGAACCTCAGTGTAATAGACTGCATTTGATACAAACCATTTATTTGGCTACCTTTTCTAGTCTTGCATGCTCTTGAAATGTGCTCTTTATTGGTCAAGAGAATGTAAAACAGGCAAATATGCAGGGCTACTAAGAATCTCCATGGCAACCAGGAAGAAAACATTATGCAAAACCATACTAATAGTTATTCATGAACTATTAGTAGCCTATGGTATAGCTGTTGCAAGTTCGTTATGAAAATCTATATTTTACGCTAATTTTAGTCTTTTTGGACCAGAAGTTTCGGTTTTGCAGAATGTTTTCTTCCTGGTTGCCATGGAGATTCTTAGTAGCCCTGCATATTTGCCTGCTTAAAAGTGCATTTTTAAAAATCGGTCTCTTTCATTCTGGTGCACGAATCGAAGCTGGAAACATTCGTTACAGTACTTATAAGAATTTTATATGACTACCCTGAAAAAAGAATGCAGTTCCTGAGTGGGGATCAATGAAAGTCAGAATTGGAGCACTCGGCCCACGGCCTAACTGGGTTACTTTGAAGTCGCATCCCCAGCATCCTGGTGCCTCAAATACTGTAGTTAGTATGCATACCATGTAGTAGGTACTATGCATGCTAGGCTCATGGCCTGTGTTGCATGTCATATGCCCCCCCTCTCCCCCTTTCCTGTCTCTATATCCCCTGTGCTGTCTAATAAAGGAAGGATTTCCTTAGAGAGACTGAAATGTACCCAAAAGGTCACAGGTGCGATTCCCATAACAACCAGTGTTTTCATCTCTATCACGTTGACCTCGAGCAAAACCCTGAACAAGCAGTGTGTTCATCTCTATCACATTGACCTTGTGCATAGAACTAAAGGGGGGCTGCATTACCCCTGGTTGTCCTTTCAAAAGTACTGTACACATTTGAGGAAATGCATTCCTCGTGCATTCCTCATAGACTAGGCTTGTGTTGGAATTGTCGCAGAGCGTTACCAGTAGAGAGACAAGCCACCCTGTGAAGGAGTGACAGCCAGAAGTACAATGACTGTGACATTATTGTTTCTTTCTCCGTGACAAAACAAAAGAGCATGCCACATTTCTGCTCTGTGGTATGCTGTTCAAACTATGATATAATATAACTATGATGAAATATCAGGGAGTAAGAGATAATGTGTGCTACTGCAGCCATGAAGACACGAGTGTAGCGGTATGACTATGAAGATCTAACTTATGACTGGTCTGGGAGCAGCTGTCAGCCTGTCACTTCTCATTGCCATAAATGAGATAGTTATGTGTAATGGGATATACTCCTGCCAGGATGTAATGAGAGGGGTGTTTCTCCTGACACAAACACGCCTGAAAGCCATGGGCAGCGGTACAAAAAACTACACAGTGCTGTGTTTCACCACAGAACTGATCCATTCAGAGACTTCCTGTCAGTGTTCAGTGTTACTGGAAAGATTGAGATTTGAAGCTGATGAGAGATATGAAGTGTGTGCGTGTGCGTGTGCGTGTGCGTGTGCGTGCGTAAAGTTCCAGTTTGTACAAGTTTGTAATGCATGTATGCAAATTTCAAGGTTTTAAGGACTTTATTGTCACGTGCTTACAATATAGCTGCAGGCAGTGAAATTCTTGTACTTAAAGCTTCCTCACGATTGTGCATAAAATGTTTTTTTTTTTTGGATGTGTCCCTCTGTATCGCTGTGGTTGCCTACTACTGTATGTGACACCCAAAACCCAGCAATGGTTAATGCAGTGCTTGTCTTTACCCTGGGCTGCAATCAGTGGCAAGCGTCACAACATGACACTTCTTCATGCATATAAATGCAACGAAAATAAGTCAAGCAGAAAATTGCCTGTTGTTCCCCATTATTACACTCCATCTGCTCTAAGTTAATATAAGAAGCCTTATCCAATCCACTCACATTAGTAAAACTTACCAATTGCTTTTTTCATAATAGCAAACATGGTTCAATGTGTAGAGTTCAATATTCTATTGAATGTCATTCTTATTTCTCATGCAATGTTCCTATTTACAGAGAAGCACTCCGTGAGCTCCAGGGGTTTAGGTGGCATTTGTATGCAGAGCAAGTAATGGTGAGCACAGGTTCACTGCCTTGGTCAAGGACATGTGGATGCTACAGGGATTCAACCTGTGACCTTTTCTTTTTCTTTAGGAAAACTTAAACGGACAGTACAGAGACTGCAGGGTACAGAGAGGTGGAAAGACGCAACACAGGTCTCCTGACAGAATCTAAACTGGGTCTGGGAACTTTTTAATAATGTGGTTGACATACCGTCCGGTCATCGAATATTAAATTCAATATAATATTCAATATTAATTTTGTTCAATGAAACATGTAATATTTTTGAAAATATGCCATTATAGGTATGTGTAGGCCTGAAAGAGAGGTTGAAAGTGGTTAATGGTCGAGATGATCACATCACCCACTGAGGAACCCCAAATACAACCTGTGAATACAACACTTTTTGGTTTCTTGTTACTGATGCTACAAAAGGAGGAAATGGTTGCTGCGTGTTGGCTGCCTGAGATGAACTGAAAGCTTTCCTCTCTCCCCGTGTCTGCGAGGCTGATGTAGTGTATCAATTATTTATGCACCGGGGTGTGATGTTGTTTATACAACAAACAAACCCATCACTCTCTAATCCTCAGTGCAGATCCATTTCGGTCTGTTCTTTCATTTTGTCCCCCAAAGACCTTGTGTTGGATTTGGAAATCAGTCACCAAGAAAAACGAAACCTCTATGCCGATGATATACTGTACAGTACTGTTGGAGATGATATCTACTCCCCCTCTGTCCTTCCATACAGATGAGTCTGACCCTCAGTCACTCCCACCCTGGCATGACTCACTGGTCCCGGAACAGTTGGGAGATACAGCAGCGCTGGCCTTCCCAAACATAGAGATTAACGTTTTGTTGAATAAAATGACAATTCTGAGTGTTTTCAGAATGGAAAGTTTGCAGATGTGGAGAGAGTGTTTAGAAAGTTGACATTTTCAGCGTTAAAAGAATACCGATATATTTCGCCTGAGCCAAAGGAAGAGAAGGCTTTGTTTGACAAGATGTTTGTTCTGAAATAATAATTTGACTACAAGCCTTCCTTGCCATGTACTCGGTCAGCCTAGTGGTGGCTCATCTTTTGTACATCATGTTCAATGCATTCACACACAACACTACTAGAATAACCAATTCTGCATGACTCACATATCAAGTTCCTCTATCCGTTGTGCAAATGTCATGTGGCACCGTGTCTGTCTATTATTTAATGGACTGAGCCTGGGGTACAGGCAAAAGGCTGTACATTGGCCCAAAATAAAAAACATTTTGGGGCATTAATATCCCTCTGAGGTTGTGGCCTGTTGACAGCCTGAGAGAAAGAGCTTGTAATTCAGCACTGTGTGTTCCTGTACCTGGACTGTATGTGTCTATAGTACCCACCTGCTTATCAAAAGACTTCCTGAAAATTCAGTGCTCCTGCAGGCTTCTGCTAGCAGCTAATCATTACCGGGTCAGTTCATCGTTTCACGCTGTCGTGTTGAGGGGGAAGGTATGAGATCACTTGCTAATGGGGTATTAAAGCTGTATTCAATACATTCTCTCTCCATGGCCATGTCAGGGGCCCATGTACGAATTCCCCTCAAATAACACTCCCCAGATGATTTCTGAGGACAGCAATACACCCACCACATGTGGTACCATTCTTCGCTCAGGGAAGCAATATGTTACTTCTGAAAAGTGCCAGTGAGCAATGTTCGTTTGTGAAACACTGCCACAGCAATAACTGGTTATCATGGAGTGCGTTCTATATAAACAGCTAGAACACTGTGCTGCTGAGAACTTGGATGATAGAGGAGGGAGGGTGTGTGGGACAAAAACTGCTCAGCTGAAACGGAGACACATTGAGGCAAATATCCCAGCGGAGGGAGCATCTGGATCCGCATATCAGAAGCTTGTGTGTGATGTATCTGTGCATGCTGGGATGTTTTGATGCATCTAGACTGATTTGTAGCCATTTGTCAAGAACAGCTCAGCCATCACTCATCCTGATTTCAACATATTCTACTCCCCCGGAAAGCATTGTGATAGTGATGGAAAATAATCTTTTAACGATCATGGCAGTATAAAACATATACTGTACATTTGAAACACAGTATGCTATCTTGACTTATTTGCATATGTTTTTTTTTTGTTTACAGTAAAATCACATCATATATTCAAAAAGGAGGAAACTTGCAGTGTGTAATTGACTGGGTGCTGATAGCACAATATTTCTGTCGCCTTACAAAATCAATTGACAACCAGATATACAGACATACTTCTATATTTTTGTGATGGCACAAGTTATTGCAGCTTGATAAATATGAATATAGCCTATTTGGCAGAATCAGCAGGTCGCTACAATCATTGACATTTTTGTTTTCCCACTACACAAGTGTGGTTACAGCTGAGTCAAAAAAGAAAGGAAAAAGTAAGTAAGTAAATAATTTGTGAGTCTTAAACAAAGGTACTTGTGTAAAATGTATTTTGTTTCACATTTACCGCCATGTTCAACTTAGTGTGTACACTTAGAGTAATGAAAGTGAGCCAATATCATCATTGTTCTTGCTTGAAGAATAACATCAATGGCCAGTGACAAAACGATTATTCTCCCTCTCAGTCTCTTTGTAGTATTTTTCACTTCCAGCCATCTCCAATATCTGCCTGTCTTTCTTACACTGATTTATGTGGTTTATACACTCTTAGAAAACATTGTCTGGAAGCACATAACATCAAGCCAGTGATTGATGGAGTTGTAAGAGTGATCTGCAGTGGGGGATATATACAGTTTGTTCTTTGCTTACTGAACTGCTATTACTAACCCCAGCCCTTGATTCACAGCATGACATGTACATGCTCCAAGACAAACGGCACAAACTGCTGCTCTGAGCACCAGGATGACAAACAACAAAAATGTAATCACTCTACCAAAACATACATATATATTCTGTACGCATTACGCACGCATGTGCACAGAGATACATGTACACAAGTTTTACAGAAGTCGGCCTATAAAAGGCAGATGTGAAAAATGCAGGGCAAAGGTTTTTCCTGGACCTCTAGGGAGTGTGCATACGAAGTTTTACACAGATCGGTGCAGTTATAGGTAAAAACAGTAATCGGCCTGTTATAGCGCCACCATGAAGCTGATTTGAAAAATGTCAAATGGCATTTCTTCCTCTGCCTAATGGGAATGTGCGTGCAAAATTTCACGGAAATTGCATGCTGTGTTCATGATTTGAGGCATTTTGTTCAAAACGGAGCACTCCTGCAAACTTTGGAAGACATTTTTAGCCAATCAGGATGGAATATGAAAAATCTGAAAAACCTGTTTCGTTTAACCCTCGTAGGGTCTTCGTGTTTTAGTCACACCCAGGGCCTTCGGGTCACTTTGTGTGAAAATTTTCATTTTCATATCACATGTTTAGTACAGTAAATAAGGCAAATAGAAGAAGTTTCATAGAGAACAAAAAATGTTTACATACGTTTAATTCATGTTGAAAATGTTAAACCGGGTCAAAAGGACCCGAGGACCCTACGAGGGTTAATGACTATAGAGATACTGTGTACCGATTTGCGTGATTTTTGGACAAAATCTGTAGGAGTACTGTCAAAAAAATATGTTTTGCACAAATCGGCCTCCTGTTGGCACTATAAAAGGCCCATGTGAAAATCCAGGGAGTGTGTGTGCACAGTTTCGCTGCGATCAAGCCAACGGTGCCGGAGATTAGCTGGTCACACACGGACGGTCACGGACACACGGACGGACGGACGGACGGACGGACAGGGGGAAAAACATACTCTCTCGCCATGCCTTTCGGCCTGGCGGAGACAACAAATCATCTATAATATGCTCTAGTGAATAAACATGGGGTGAGTGGAACATGACAGAGCGTGAAATCTAATCACAAGTTGAAGTGTACTCTGTCAACATGAACCTGAGGCCTGATGCCAAATCACATGATAATGATCAGACTCATCAGTCAAGTCAACAGAGTCTGGAAGCACATTTCAACTGCTCAATTTTGAGCCTACTATGAACATGAACCACGTACTGACCATGGTGATGGAAGGAGACCAGGCACAACAATACGGTCAGCAAACAATGACACACAGAACACTGGCTAGAGAATCTCATTGATTGTGTCAGCACAGCAGTGTTTATTTCAACAATGACCGCAGCAAAAAGAGTACAAGAGAAGCAATTACACACAGAGTCCCTCAGGGTGTCAAACCCCACAGTCACTCATAGAATCGGAAAATAACTATTTATAATCACAATGAATGTATTCATTAATTTAGTTTGAAGGACTTATGCATCCCTATTTATTTTTCCCCCACTGTTGTAGCCCACTTTAAAAGGCTAAAATCAAATGGTTGGGCATTGATACTGTACCTTGTGAGAGATGAACTGTTTACATGAGGGAGTGGAACATGAGTCAGTGGGAGCCCTTAAAAAGGGCTTTATTTTGCATATGACTTCAGGGTAAGGGTAAGCAAAATAACAAAATTAAACAGAAAAAACAACCTTAGCCAAGGCCAAAATTATATAAACAAAAAACAGTTAACATAACAACTTATATAAAACTAATGATAAATAATTCAGGTAGGCTACTCCAAACACTACAATGAACAGAAAATGGCATGGTTGCTGGCAGTATAGGAGAGGGGAGAAAACAATGGAGACCTAGGGACAAATGCCAGTTGAGTGGAACATGAGTGAGTGGAGCTTTTTAAGGTACAGCCTTAAAAAGGGTTTTATTTTGCCTATGACTTCAGGGTGAGCTGACTAACAAAATGCTAAATAACAAAATGAACTAAACAGAAAAGAGGACCTTAATTATATCAGACAGACACCAGCAGAGATAATTCCGCAACCCTACACCAACGTAATTAAAGTCGCACCACTACTGTATGTAACTTTCCTCTTCTACCCTGGATTTGGAGATGGTTTCATGCTTAATACTGTAAATGTTTACCATTGAGCTAATAGAGACGGCCTGCTTGTTCAGGGGATAAATTGTATTTTGACCATCAGGTCAAAATTCGTGTCAGATCCTGTGTCTTTTAACTTACAGAGTGAGGCTTTAAAAAGAAGTTTCGATCATTTACGTCATTTTCGCTATCCAGCAATTCCAGCCGGTAGATTCGTCACACTGTGAGGCAAACTGCAGCTGTGGAATACATTGCAGTCAATGAGAGCCAGGTGTACCAGCTTATGAACGAACACTATTTCTGAACGATTGAGACCTTTATAAAATACTCTGTCCAGGAAAATAAAAGAAGACGTATCACACATTGTTTTCTGCTGTGTTGCTCTTCATTGTGTACACTGTATACGTTTATCGAGGCATCTAAATAGCACAAAGTACGTTTCTGAACGTACACGATACTGCAGAGCCAGAAATTATACATGCCGCTGTTTAGATACTCAATACAATTATACAGCGAGCACATCAAAAAACAAGTGATTAGAAAACAACCTTTTGATATGTCTTGTTCACAAGCTGGTCCAGCCGGCTCTCATTGACTCCAATGTCTTTCACCGAACTTCCGGATCCAGTTTTGCCTCCCATGCACGTCAATGGAGCCTGACTGGCCTGTGGTCTTAAAGTCTTAAAATCCAGCCAGATGTACACAAAATCTCTTTGGACACTAGGGTTCATGAGATTAAAACGAGTTTCAGAACCAACAAAAAATAATTCAAAATGTGTACTTAAAGTAATACTAGGTAACGTTTTCAACAAAACTAAAGTTAAATTGTATATCTTTTGCGAGTGGCAAAAGTTTCACAACACCCACTCCGTGAATTTCACCCCCGGAAGCCTTTTATTTATATATTTTCTATTGAACGTGTACGGGGGGGACTTTCCCGGGAAAATGACGTTCCTGGCCAACGTCATGACGTCGTGGCCGACGTCCTCAGGAACTACCGCAACGGTTTCCTGTTTGGCCAGGAACTACCGCGCTATTAACAAAAAGGAACCTCACGCTGATTTTAAGATAATGTAGGATTGGAAGATCGAAAAAGAACAGAAAAAGAAAGCACAGCTCATGGTAACTAATGCTCCACTGGCTAAGAGAAACGATCCGTAGATAGTATAAAACAATTAAAAGATCGCTTTTTGAAACGCTTCCGGCTTCCGGTGAAAACGAATGGAATTCTGGGTAATCGAGGACTAGGGAAATTGTATGCAGTGACGGTAGTGACCAGCAGAGGTTGCTAAAAATCGTTATTTGTGATTCTGCATTGTACAACTTTAATACTTAAAACCAAACAGTATAGCTTCAAGTTGGGGAACTGGGCAATTTGTCAAGACGAAATTGAAATATGAAGGTGTCAGACACTAAACGGTGTGCCTTGAGTCAGCAGTATGTAGTAGTAGTAACATGTAGTCGAGAGTAGATAACACGGACCCACAGCACTTTTGAGTTATATGACCCTTTACTCATTCTGACAGAACTGCTTTGGTGTCTGATGACCTAATAAAAAGCAACAATGTTTGGTAATACTTTCTAAGGTGACCTTATTCCAGCACAATGTGAGGATGAGCACACAAGTGCACAACAACATTGTACTTTACACCTTGTAAATACAATTTTACAAAATGTACTACACTGTGTTGTTAAAATGTTAGTCTCATCCTTGAAAGAACATAATTTATGAATAGATTATAAATTTACACTAAATAGGAAAGTATTGTAAACAAGATAAGTAACCATAATTCATTGTTTTTTTTTAACAAGCCATTTCATGGTGATAACCCAAACTTCCTGTTTACTTCTCATAAAAGGACATTTATAGTATGCTATATTATAACATTGCACTATTGACCAAGGGCACAGAAACCAGATGACAGTGAATTCACACTTTTAAACAAAGTTATTATCTTATTCCTAACCCAAAGGAACATCTATAATACAGTAGGCGGGCAGACCTCCTGTAGTCCCAAATTCTATGCATATTTGATGCATGATTATCTTTCAAAAGCCCTGAATCCTTAGGAGTGAAACCAGAACATGAGAAAAAAGCTTGCATAACTCCTTTGATAGTCCAGTGTCACAAGAGTGAGGCGACTGTTCGGTGATGGTACTTTAAATGAATGAAATGCTAACTTGAAGGAAATACCAACAAATGTATGATTTAACGTATATGCTTGTAATTTGAAGGCATCGCACTTTCTTGAAGCCACACTCAGAGTTCAAATGCAACCTTGCACGAAGAATCAACATGTTATAATTGATTATGTTAATTTGATCAGTAATGTGGTTCCTTTCTCCCAGATCAATGGGCATGAAATCAATTTGAAACGACTCCCTGATTTGCATTGGGACAAGCTGTGAAGCAAAATGTGCCCGCAATCGTTTGAACTGTAACTAAAGGCGTACATACTGTACATATACCAAGAAATTGTATCAATGTCTCAAAAGCTAGAGAGATTCTGGCCTGCAGGAACTGATCTATCTGCCCTTGATCTACATTCTTCAAACTTCATAACTTTAGTTTTACTTTATTTCTCACATCCATATCTGGCATTCCCAATTGTGGAAGATGATGATGAACACATAGGTATTGCAGTTTCTGCATCTTGAACGAGATAAGTTCCCTAAATGATTCTGGCTTATTGGCCCTTCCTCTCTCATATCAACCGGAAAGACAAATGCATCACTTGGACATGATCGTAAAAACAGAGAGCAGTTTACACGTATTCAATTCACACCTCATTAATTTGGTATTTGCATTCCTGATGGTATTTGACAGAGAACAACAATAATTTACTATGCCATTAAACGTGGCTTTACTCTGCGGAAAGCATGGGGCCATTTTTTTCTTTTTACAACTGCAGGGCATGGGTTGGAGATAATAGGAGTTTGTTATGGGCCACTGGTCCCACATTCATAGGTGATTTGTTTCCCCCAACTCTAGAAGCGAAGTCTCTAATAAATCGTTAACTGAACTTTTTACTTTTGCATTTACTTCCAACTATAGCTTGCTTGAACTATGCCCTTTCCTTTGGAATGGATATAAAACAGTGTTAAGTCTAAGTATAAATGTTGTTAAGGACCATGCTGTTTCGCATGCTGGTGCATAGCCATTATACTCATGATAGGAGAGCAATTACTAATAGGCCATATTTCAGACTTATTTGCTTTTACTTGCAGGTCTTTTTTTACTTTTCACTTCGCCTGTGACCTTTTCCAAGTGAAATAATGTACGCTTTTAGAGTCACTTACTAGCATGGCTTTATGAGCCTGGTTCGTACATGACCAAATGTAATGCATTTAAAAAGAAAAGATTCTGCAGTTCACAGTCCTATACTGAATGGCCTGCTCATACATATTTGATGCAAATCAATTGAACTAATGAAAACTTGCTCCCCAGGCAGACTGCTCAGGACAGATGGGGCATTAGCCAAATTTAACCTCACAGCAGACCAGTGTCCAGTCAACATGCTTGGAATGGGTCAGCGCTCACCCATGGCAATGGTAGTTGTTCTAAGCCAGTGGTGTCCAAAGTCCGGCCCGCGGGCCATTTGCGGCCCCAGGACACATTTTATACGGCCCTTGGCTTCATTCCTAAATTGTATTATGAACGGCCCGCCTGCACCTTCAAAAAAATTAAAAGATTTATAAAAGTGAAAGTTGCATTTTCCTCCTTCGCCTCAGGATAGCAGCACCTTCTCTAGCTCTTGCTTAACCCTAAAACCGAAATAAAGTAACAATAAAACGCCCAAAATCCGCCTATAATCGAAAATTTTCCCTGGCCCTTGGGTGTTTTCATATTTTCTAATTTGGCCCCCTTTGAAAAAAGTTTGGACACCACTGTTCTAAGCGCACCATACAGTATATAGTACACACAGAGCCATCTGTGTTATGTGAACCACTCCACATAACAATAAATCTTGGGAAATGTCAATGACAAGGCTGTGATTTACGAGAAACAAGTACTGCGATTATAGATTTCATGATGAAGTTAAAGTATCTGTGGCCATGTTTGAAATTGGGTTCCATGTATGAGTCCTCTGGCATAAAATCAATGAACTCCAGCAATGCTGCCAACTAATCCATTGAAGTGAAGCTCAGATTAGAGAGTAATCTCATGTATTAAGGATGGATACAGTTCTCCAAAGGAGTTTGTTCATTTAAAGGAGAACGAGAGAACTGTATGGTTTCTGTACACCTAAAAATAAATGGTAACCCCCCCCCCCCCCCTTCAGTACACAAGTGAACATTTATTTCCCCCTCTATGTATCAGCTTCATGTTCGCATCAAGGTGATAATAATGATACTTCATTAACACTCTGACATCATGATGAGGCCAAAACTTGTAAGTGCATAAATTATTCTAATGAGATGAACGCATCTGCAAAAGTGCAACTACCTATAGCTTCCATTCATCTCTTGGTCTTTACACAGCCCTCCCCCCAACATCTCTGTTCAATATCCGTAGATTGGATCCAGTTGTATTTGAACATTCCCCTGATATGTCATCAACAGAATGTTCTTTATGCTTTATGTTTTCTCCACTTTGAAAGCGTTCCATTTACAGTGGAGGGAGATTGACATGATTTGTTTGGAAGCTCCGTAGACTTTGAATTCTTGATGGACCTGTGGAATGGAGAGAAAATCACAACATAACAATACTGTAGGGCCCTCTTTCAGTGTGCAGAGCTTTTCTCTTTGAAAATAAATCTGTGATGTTCTATGATTAGCAATCAGACCCAGAGTTACACAGCAGAACATACGCAGCAACTGTATGTTGACCTTATAGGAAAACCAATTTGGTGTGTCGGAGATTATACCGGGTCTTACTCATGGATTGAATGCTAAAAAAAAAAGGCCTGTATGTTTGATATTCTCAACATGCTTAAAAAAAAAGATGTCCACTTGCTCCATCAATAATGATTGTTAAAGCTCTTGTAAACAGTAAAATAAATAAATAATACAATTATGTATTTATCTTCTGTATTTAATTTATGTATTCACTTCATCATATGTCATCCACGAGTAAATGAGCTTTCTCTTGGTACTTTATCATCTTTATGTCCTGATGAATGTTGTTAGGAACGAAAAGAAATAGATCCATGGATAAATCCTTAATGTAGTCAAGGTGATTCTCATTTGTACTCTATTGTTCTCCATTATTTAATGATGTTTGGCGCGTCTCTCTCTCTCCTCTCTCCTCTCCTCTCTCTCTCTCTCTCTCTCTCTCTCTCTCTCTCTCTCTCTCTCTCTCTCTCTCTCTCTCTCTCTCTCTCTCTCTCTCTCTCTCTCTCCTCTCTCTCTCTCTCTCTCTCTCTCTCTCTCTCTCTCTCTCTCTCTCCTCTCTCTCTCTCTCTCTCTCTCTCTCTCTCCTCTCTCTCCTCTCTCTCCTCTCTCTCTCTCTCTCTCTCTCTCTCTCTCTCTGCCCTTGAGAGGGATTTATGATCGACTCTATTATTGCCATTCTTGCCATAAACTTGTGTGATGTTTCACTTTGACCAACTTTTCGGACTTCACAAAAGCATTAGTCAAAGTGTTGGTGCTTTAGAAACTGCTGTCATCAATCTCTAGGGTTATGGAGCTCACTTTTTAAGAAACACACTTCTTTGTGTTATATGTGAAGATTTAGTTGACTGCCTTTTACGTGTTAATTTTACATTTTGCCAATATGTATCCTCATGGGTCTTATGAGTCATTGATTAAATGCTTTGGAAACGTAAGTCTTTATTAGTACCGCAACAGTATTGGAACAATATTTAACTTTGGAGCAACTTGGCTGAAGAAACTCAATTAGCAAACTCAATATAATGTGCTTTCAAGTCTCCACCAAAATCTCCTTAATATAACTTGGTTATATATCCACTGATATACTTTCAGTAGAAGCACTCTGTGTTATTTAGTCTTAAAGTGCAGCCTGCCCTTATGACAATGCTGCTGTCAAAGCTATTGAACTTTAACTCTATTTTGGTGCAAGTCTCAAGAGTCTGTTGTCAGACACAGACATCTCTCCTTTCCCTGTATTTAGCAAGCAATTTGTTATTGCTCCCTTTATATTGTAGTTGTTTGGCTAACTTGTTTGTTTGCAGTCCAATATGATTTCTCACTTTTGCTGAGTAGGGCTTTATCTCCTATATCTTGTTAAGCCCGGGCTGAACAAGATATGGAGCCCTTGTATTCATTTTGCTATGCCTGATTGCTTTGTAAAGCTTCTGAGTTGTTCCTTGCATTTCTACTGTATGTATATTTTCATATTGCTAAGAAAAGCAAAATTCCAATGTAGTTCTTGTAATTAAAATGGAACCACATCCAAACCATATTCATCCACAGTATCACTTTCATGGGAATTTCCTCTATTTATACTATAAGAGAGGTAGATCACATATTATGCTACTCTTTAGAAGTGGCTCTCAATTACCATTATCAACATCTGTCAGCACTCACGGACTAGTCAACAGTAACACTGACAGCATCAACCCCTGAATAATGGCAGCCTTTGCAGCTCAAACTTAAACACTGTATTAATACAGCATTACAAAAAGTCATCACACTGATAAAGAACATCATAGACTGTCAACAACTGTGTTTAGCTAAATGGTCATGGGGCAAGGAGGAACTGCTTCATCTTTCACAATGACTGGCCAAATCGGGCATGGCGGTGGGCATCGCTTCTCTTAGAAAGACATGTAAATTGGATTCACGGATTCACTGTCGCATTGTGAGATTGTAGGTTTGCTATTTTTGAGAAAGTTTGAAACATTTAAAAAAAAATTGAGTACTTTTACTTTGGTAGTAGGAGCCATGTGGCCCATAGACTCAGGAGCCTGGGTCAGGAGGGGTCAGGAGGGGGTCAGGAGGGGGGGGGGGGGGGTGTTAGGGGGCGATGCCCCCTCAACCGGACCATCTCACCCCCTCAGTCAAGATGGATGTGATTATTATTTATAATGTTTGCCGTCAAGCCTTCCTCAATGTGCTAAGAAAGTGGTCAGTGTTGTGTGTACCGGGAGGGACTGATAGACAGACAGACATGACAAGGACTTCAGCTGCTTTCGCTAAAAATAAATAATAAAGAAAAAAATGGCCAGAGTATTTCTTATCTTGTGGTATTGCTGCTTTTACTTAAGCAAAACATCTGAGTACTTTTTTCACCACTGCTCCCTCCCCTCCGGAGGTTCAGTGGATTGTCTATACCCTCCGACCCACCCCCACCCATCCCGCCCACACAAATTCAAAGAACTCGCAAGGGAAAATTCAAAGAGGGCAACCACAGAACACCTGGAGACAGAAGATGGAGACAGAGGACAGGAATGCTGGAATGAGGCAGAATGAGCTGGTGATGACTGCCCACAATAGGGTGCAGTGGAGAGGCACTTGCCACTGCCCCTGCCTGCCACAAGAAGAAACCCCTAGTGAATATAACGTAACTAGAACATAACTATCTGTGCAACATTCCCCATCACCACAAGGAGGTGTGTAATCTTGGATTAAAGTTTATGATAATATGTTTTATTCTGTATCACTGAGTTCAGAAGGAAGCACGCACATCCCCAAAAAACATTTCAGGTGCTGAACCACAATACATACATTAGAGATAAGGAAGAGGAAGTCCGCACACTGGTAGCTCCCAGTAGAAAATGTATTAAATAGTTAGCACAACGTTTCGACCGCAACAGGTCTTCATCAGGTCTGATAGATTACATGGAAAGGCGTGTTAAATACAGGAAGAGAGACACAATCAACGGCAGCTGTGGTAGTAATTAACCTGTGTGAGTTCCAATCATGCAAACTTTGGAAGCCAATAGGCAATCAGGATGGAATATGAAAAATCAGACAGATCTGTCTTGATCACATGACAATTCTGTTGTTAAGCCGTGGCCCGTTAGAACAACTTCCGGGTCCAAGTGTGTGCTTTCCCAATATGTGCAGTGCTGTGTCCCTCGCTGTTTTAACAGATCTGAGACTAAAATAACGACTTAAGTGTCATTCTACCGCTTTCCTGGCAACGACAAAGAGAAGAGGAAATGGTTATTTTATATATATATATTAAAAAAAACATATATACACATAAATATATACAAATATATATATAATAATGATAATAATCATATATAATAAATATGTATATAAATATATATATATTTTTTTTATTATTCTACTTTTTACTGTCTAGAATATTAGCATTAAGACCCTTTTTAACCCTCAATGGTTCATTTCTGAAAAAGGTGGTTATTGTAAAAAGATTTACGGGTTCCAACATGTTTGTTTACAATGAAGAGTGGACGGCGCTTTGGTGCCTCTTGGACCCGGAAGTGACGTCGGACTACAAAATGACGTCAGACTTAAAAAACGAATAGAGATACTGTGTACCGATTTGCATGATGTTTTCCAATGTGAAAAATGTGGGGCAGAGAATCTGCTCTGGCATCTAGGGAGTGTGTGTGTACAGTTTCACGTAGATCAGGCATACGGTGCCGGAGATTAGCTGTTCACAGGCGGAAGGTAAGACACGCGGACGGACTGACAGGGCGCCAACATAGTCTTGGCCACGCCTTCGATCTTGCGGAGACAATGAGAAGAGAATGGGTCCTAAAATGCTTCTTTGGTATCCCATACTCTGTCTCAACAGCATCTGATACAAGATCACCTAGGGAGACAGAGAACTGTCTTTCAGCTATACTGTAGATCATTGTCGACCCCCTAGTCATTGTTAACCCTTTCAGCCTATTGTTGTCTGTATTGTCGTAATGGTACAGGCTTTGTGCCGTCAGAAAAAAAGCCTTTCCAAGGTTTTTTTAGGTGGAAACACTGAACAACCTCAGCTCAGCTCTATGCTCTTCTATGGAGTGTTGCTGTGTCAGGGGAGCTGCCTGGGACACAAAGCAGCCTCTGCTGGTCAGGTACTGTACAAAAGGAAGGCTTCAGCCAGGTAGGAAGTCAGTTCACCCACAGCCACAGCAGCAGCAACAGTAGCAACAGCAGCAACAGCAGCAGCTGAAACAACTCCCACACAAAGATGACTTCCGGCATGAACATGATGAGCAAGATCACCTTCTACGAGGAGAAGAACTTCCAGGGCCGCTCCTACGAATGCATGAGCGACTGCTCTGACATGTCCTCCTACCTGAACAGGTGCCACTCCTGCAGGGTGGAGAGGGGCTGCTTCATGGTGTACGACCGCACCAACTACATGGGCAACCAGTACTTCATGAGGAGGGGAGAGTACTCCGACTACCAGAGCATGATGGGCATGAGGGACTGCATCAGGTCCTGCCGCATGATCCCCATGCACAGGGGCAACTACAGGATGAGGATCTACGAGAGGGAGAACTTCGGTGGACAGATGCACGAGATGATGGACGACTGTGAGAACATCATGGGCCGTTTCCAGATGAACAACTGCATGTCCTGCAACGTGATGGATGGCCACTGGCTGATGTACGACCAGGCCAACTACAGAGGCAATATGATGTACATGAGGCCCGGCGAGTACAGGAACTTCATGAACATGGGCCACGACAACGGCATGAGGTTCATGAGCATGAGGCGCATCATGGATTCCTTCTACTAGTTTAAATATCAGGAAATGAACTCATCTGAATAAAGCTGTTTTAATGTGGAAACAAGATTATGATGCATTTCTATCTCTGTCTTTGAACCTTTTAAACGCAGGGCAGAAACTCTAACATAATGACCACTGAACTGGTTTACTTTGGTACTTTAAGTATATTTTACTCTAGTAAATGTTTTAATACAGGCCTTTTACTTGTAAACAGAGTATTTTTGTCTCCGCCAGGCTGAAAGGCATGGCGAGAGTATGTTTTGCACCCTGTCCGTCCGTCCGTGTGTCCGTGTGTCCGTCCGTCCGTGTGTCTGTCTGTGAACAGCTAATCTCCGGCACTGTTGGCCCGGCCGCTGCAAAACTGTGCACACACCCCCCCTGGATGCCAAAGCCGAACCTCTGCCCCGAATTCTTCAGATTGGCCTGTTATAGCGCCACCAGGAGGACGCTTTTTGCAAAACACATTTTTTGACAGTACTACACAAAATCGGTACGTGATCTCTATAGTCATGTGATCAAGACGGATATGTTTGATGTTTCATATTCCATCCTGATTGGCTAAGATTCACATCCATTTTGCCGAATCCAAGTTTGCAGTAGTGGTTTGTTTTTAACAAAATGCCTCAAATCATTAATGCAGTGTCCGATTGCCGTGCAAGGCCTAAGACAATGGCCTATTATAGCGCCACCAGGAGGCCACAATAACCTACCTGACCTGGCGGAGACCTGTACTTTTTTCACCACTGTTCCTACTGTCTATACCCTCCGACCCACCCCCACCCACCCCCCCCTACACAAAATCACAAGAAATTCATTCAAAGAGGGCAACCACAGAACACCTGGAGACAGAAGATGGAGACAGAGGACAGGAATACAGGAATGAGCCACAATGAGCTGGTAAGAATAGGGTGCAATGGAGAGACACTTGCCACTGCCCCTGCCTGCCACAAGGTTAAACCCCTAGTGAATATAACGTAACAAGAACATAACTATCTGTGCAACATTCCCCATCACCACCAGAAGGTGTGTAATCTTGGATTAATGTGTTATGATAACAGATTCAAGGATGCAAGTTCTTCATAGCGACCAGTAAATGTTTTATTCTGTATCACTGCCTGTGTGTACACACATTTAACATGTTTGAACAGTACCTACGATCTATGTTCTGTAAACTAATCTAATGGACTCTGGTAAAATCTGTAGACTTTCAAGACAAGAAAAGCAATTATCCTCAGTCAAGCTAATAAACTGCAGCTACATTAATCTGGCCCTCAGCTTCGGCTGATTGTAGCCATATGGTAAGAGATCTCAGATCGACTCAGCCACAGGAACATTGATATGGATGACTTTGTGAAGACTTCAGTGCAGTGAACAGTAAAAGTCAAGGTCCCACCTAGGTGCTAATTTGTTTAAACAGGAGACTGGGCTTCCTGGGGCTACATTAACAACATCTGTTGTAAGGAGGCCAGTCGACACGTAAGGCAGAACATGCTAATCACTGTGCCATTCGTAGCCATTATGGTCAGGATTGATTATGGAACGGGTGTGAAGCCCTGCGTGATTTGAACTGAGCTCTTAGCAATTAGCAAACCCTATTTGGGGGTTAATCCTTAGTATGGAAGCATTGTGATTGATGCATGCACTCTAGGTCACGTGGGGTTAACATGCCATGCTGTTTTTCTTAAGAGGACAGATGGCAATGAATCAAAAATGATAAATGCAATCCTGTGCATCAGTCGTAACATGGGGGGGGGGGGTGGTGGTGGTGGTGGGATTCAGCTTTCTGGTAGGATGACCTTGTGTTTAGACAGACAGGTATGTAAGAAAACAATATAACAAAACACACAGTCTGTGTGTTAATCTGTGTCAAATCGTCCTTGAGAGGACAGGCAAAGAGAAGTGGCTTCCACTGCACACTGAGCCTGCTGATGGAACACATAGTGTATGTGTGTAGGATATTACTGGGATATAATAAAGAAACAATATCTTAATTACACAGTGTGTAATATGATGATTGAAGTGGTCTAAAAACAACTCAAACACATTATTGCACGTTATCTACAAATCATACAGGACAAGGACTTCACTTTGGCTTTTAACAATGGCAATATGGCATGCATGGACATCCAGGTGGCTCACAGTGTGCAACAGTATGTTGAACATGTTCAAATGCTTTGAAGAGTTCAAGAAGAATCAGTAGAACTCTTCAAAACATTTGACACCTCCTTATTATTTCATTACCTCCTTCCTTTACCACCTATCGCGGGGTAATGGCTTTTCGTTGAAAACGACCCACGCT
Organism: Gymnoscopelus braueri; assembly: GCF_963280865.1. Classification (NCBI taxonomy): domain Eukaryota; kingdom Metazoa; phylum Chordata; class Actinopteri; order Myctophiformes; family Myctophidae; genus Gymnoscopelus; species Gymnoscopelus braueri. The sequence continues at coordinate 40,646,198 of NC_137607.1, read as the reverse complement.
ATAATCCACCAATTAAAGATGCTCTTTCATGCATTGCACTGCTATCTGATCAAGCTAGCATGTGAGTACACTGAGTGCAGTGAAATTAGCCTCCATTTGGTCCAGGAAGGAGACGAGCTCATTGGAATTCAGTTCACTGTCAGAGCAGGAGGGTGAAGGCCTGTGCTGATTTACTGGTAAGCCATTATGGGGAGAAGAGAACGGGAATTCCAGGAAATCATGAAGCTACTGCATGGACCCTATATGACAACATGATCAAATAATAAAAACTATAAACCATACCATCTTTTCAGGTCCCTGTGGGCATCCTGGGAGTCTTTCTGTGCCTACTTGGGGCCCTTGGGGACATACACGCCAGTGTTACGTCTTTTGTCACGTTCTGGTTTTGGGACTGGAGGTGAAACTGATCTACAAGCTCACAAAGTGTTCCGATGCATTGTGAGCTGGTAGATCTGCTATAGGCCTATTCACTCTTTTTTGAAAGATTTTGAAAATGTCCACCTACAATGATAGAATGCCATGGGTTGAAAGTGTCTGTCTGTGCAGGCTTCATAAATATTCAATGAAAAGTATTAACTTAAGTTTGTGACTAGATAATAACTACATTGGTCCATTAAAACACATGCTCTCATTTCCATTGCCTGAAAATGTAAAAAGTAAAACATTTGGACCAATGTCTGTTTTCTGTTTTTGTTTCCGCCGCACAAAAGTCAAAGTGTCATTATTCTCAACTCTGCCTCAACAAATAAATCAAGTGCCTGGGCTTTTTTTCTGCAAAAATGTCAGCCGTTTAATGTAAGAAGGAGTGGGGGTGGCGGGGTCAGGGAGAGAGGAGAAGAGGCATCTATTCCAATCTTTCCATTTGCTTCAGTGTGTTTTCCATTTTCTTATCATGACACATCACAAGTCACAGAACAGCCGCAGCGCTCAGACGTTTCGTGCGGTATCCAAATATCAGATTGTACTCATGGAAATAATGGGGTCGTCACACACGACGAGCAGAGCTTCTTTGTTGAATAATGTCAGGAACATGTCAATCCCTGTAAACGATACCACTCAAACTACACTGTCAGGGTGTTGTTGAACTTTATGTTGACTGACAGTTTGATCTAGTCATCCTTTACAGAGGGTGCACACACCCTCTCAGGTCCATAATCATGCTATTACATGAGAGGTAATCATACTAGCATTGTTTGGTGTTCTGTCCCATAGATCTGCTTTGTATTGATTTTATTGCTCATAAGGCCATGCATTGTGAAACTCCTGGGTTTGGGGAGCAGTGGTCAGCAGCTAATGGTAACAATACAACCAACCAAGCCCGCCATCCAGTTTAGTGTAATTGGTTTATGATTTACGGGAATGGTGTAATAGCCTCTGTTGTGACCTTCCAGTCGAAAGGCTGGTCTTCTGTTGAGCAGGCAATTCATTGCTGATGCACCAAAACCCTTTTAATTTCAATTTGGCTGGATTTTCTACTATATTCCGCCTCAAATATTGATTTAATCATTTAATCATTAGTCAGCCACTACATTAAAACTCAATTCAATTTGAACAGTAAGCACAAATTGCCGTGTATACCCCCCCCCCCCCCCCACACACACACACACACACACACTCACACACACACGCTCAGTCTCTGCGTGCTCATAACATTTGTTGCCAGGCAAACACAGGTTGCTATGTATGTCTAAAAGGCCACCAAGTCCAAACAGCCTCTGCTGAGGGAAGATTTGAATATGCCTTGCATGAGTGCTGTTGTCTGGGTAGATCATTGTCAATAGATTAAATGATATGCCTACTGCCATTCACCCTCATGTTAGTGCAGAAGATGCTAACATTCACAGTTTAAATTACAGAACCTGCAAGATCTCGATGTTTGCAGAATCGTCATCTGGTCCCTTGCTGTGCACCATACACCTTGCTGTGGATGAGGAAAAGTAGCATTAATGTACATATAAATAACAAACATAAAACAGAAGAAAGCGAGTCTACTGCCGCGCCTCAGCCAAACGAGGCAAGCCCGGTGCGTCACAGGAGCAGGACAACAGCAATTGTAGAAGAGAACACACTGGAGCAGCTCGGACAATTAAAGATAAAGACTCTTTTATAAAGGTGCTGGTACTAATAGAAAATGACTGACGTTTTGATGCTACTGCATCTTCCTCAGAGTCAACGTGACTCTGAGGAAGAAGCTTTAATTGTCCGAGCTGCTCCAGTGTGTTCTCTTCTGCACATTCATAAAACATACTTTGTATCAATACACATATCACATACATAAAACATAGTTGTGTCTGAGCAGCTACTTTATGCTGAACCAACCCTTGGTGCTTTGAAGGGATAACACTGTGTGTGTCTTCCAGGGAAACCACAGGAGCCCAGAGGCCTCCTTTACAACCATTATATGTATGCTGAAAACGAGGCATGAAAGAGGCGTACACCACTTCCCATGCAGTTGGACTCAATTAAAACAAACTTGACAGTAGTGTGTGTTAGGGGTGGGACGATATATCGATATATCGATATATCGCGATACTTTCTCCCGCGATAAATAATCGATATCCTCCCGAAAAATATCGATATTAAAAAAAAAAAAAAAAAAAAAGGAATGTTTTTTTTTTTTTTAATGTTTGTGATACGTTGTTTTTCCTACTCTGTATTTGTGTAATGATGATTTTGAACTGTTTGGTGCTATTTTATGTGTTTATGAATTGAATACAAGGACTATCGTGATATATCGTTGGTGAATTTTCATGCAATATATCGTGATATCGCAATATATCGATATTTTCAGATATCGTGATATATCGTTGGTGAAATTTCATGCAATATATCGTGATATCGCAATATATCGGCATTTTCAGATATCGTGATATATATTGTTATCGTGGGCCTAATATCGTGATACATATCGTATCGTGAGGTACCCATATCGTCCCACCCCTAGTGTGTGTGCACCTGTATGGACGATCTGACCCATGAGTACGAACATTTTGGAGACATGGGGAATTGGCGATGCAGATGGGGAAGTGGTGAATTGAAGCCAGATTGTATCAATTAAATGAGAGATGAATCATTATACGTATAATGATGCCTCTCACACATTTAATTTCACTTAATTTCACACATTAGTTATAGATCCGCTTTATAACAAACATTCATAGTTAATTGTTTACACAGCTTTATATATATAAACAAGGTATATATATATATATATATATATATATATATATATATATATATACCAAAGTACATTTGCCTGTTGATTCCCAGTAAGATATTAACAGGAATCAAATCAAGTTTGATTCCTGTTTGGCACAGGCACTGTTATTTCCAGATCATGACATATTGTAAACCTGCTAAACAATCACGAAGAAGCCAGGCCATTAGTGGAATGCAGACAGGAGATGTGACCCCATAAAAAACTGATTCCAGGCTAGGAAATTATTTTATGACTTTATTAGTCCGTCCATCTGCATATAAAGTAAAAATTCCTCTGTGACACTGAGGTGCACACATTTTATTATCTTTTATTTCTTTCCTAAAGGCTGTCAGGGATCTACTGTAGAGGTTTGAGGGCCATCAGGGTGACTGTAAGATTGGTCCCAGGACCATTTGGGAAAATCAATCTTTCCATACTGCATGATAAACACTTTCCCTTTCTCTGAATTAGTTTTTTGCAAAAACGTGTCACTGATCCATACTGGCTTTTGGGGAGGGTGTTGTAGAGTCGGAGGCATCGCCAGCTGCTTCTCTTAACCTGACAGTGAGGATTTTCACTGTGGAGGATTCAGACACCAACCTCTCAAGGTGGACTTGAACTTTTACACCTGCGCCACCTGGATGCCCCACTCTGATGCTCTTGAGCAAGGCACTTACATTCCGGACAGTGTAGAATTGTATGAAGATAAAGCCAACAGTAGTTGGAAAAAGAGCAGGTGCCCCCACTCTGTGGTTAAGGAACGGTTAAACTTAATTTGTCATTTGAGGTTAAACTCTGTCACTGTCTGGGTTACGTGACATACAACAGATGTCTCAGTTGATCTGATACATACTTACATAGTGATGAATTTGTGTCTACTGGAAAAAGCTCCTCTGTTGAATATCCTTAGCATCACTTGATATGTTGTTCACAGCAATAAAAGACTCACATCAAGCTCTTCCTGTAATCAGGTATTAGCACCTGTCTTAAAGTTTACACAGTGCATTAAAGGAATCCAAAGGCTAAAACAACCACAATGATATAAAACGTATGAAAACTCACTTGTTCTCCTTGGCGTTTGAAAATTCAGATTGAGAAGCTGCTGCTTCCCCAGGCATTGTGTCAATCGTTGTTTTGTTCATTGTGTGTGTTCTCTTGTTTATTTTAGTATTGTATTGAGTGTACAGCACTTTGGTTCAACACTGTTGTTTTTAAATGTGCTCTATAAATAAAGTGGATTGGATTGGATTGAACATTGAATTCACATTTCTGGTCATCCCATGTCATTTCTGATTAAAGAGAAGTTGAAGAGAAAAGGGGAGAAAGGTCACATCCAGTCTTCTTTCTAATTGCAGGACAAAAGGCATCTGCCGGCCAACACTAGAATAAAGGAGCATGCTCCATCCATCCATTTTGTCCTGCTTATCCGGGGCAGTGTTGTGGTGGCAGCAGGCTAAGCAAGGCAGGCTATTCCGGACGTCCCTCTGGCCTCTCTCCAGCAACCTTTTCAAGGTACTGTATACTTTATAATCCCCTTGGGAAAATGTGTTCTCCGCATTTGACCCATCCTAACTACTTAGGAGCAGTGTGCAGCCACAGTGCAGTGCCCGTGGACAAAGTCCAATTGTAATGCCAGTAGGCTACTGTTAGGGGATTTCTATACTATGTGGTGATATGCAAGATTCATATTGTACATTGTGTGTATGGAGTAAACACTCAGACTAGTTAGAGAATTGCTTCATCGCTGTCTGCTTTAACTGCTATGTTAAGATTAATGCAACATGATGACACATGTGATATCTGGCAGGGTTACAATGACCAGCCACTGGAAACTTTTGTCTAAAGGTCTCGGTTAAATAAAGACTGGACAGATTAGGACAGCAACATGGATCGTGAGGATGCAGAATGTTCATGTGATTAAACACCTTGTGAGTGTTAGGTAAGAATAGATATGAGTCTTTCTGATAGGCACATAAAGATGGTATATAAGCACCAGGAATTACATGGGAGCAGCTTGTTTTGCCGCTTCTGCCGCCTGCTCCCGCGCTTGCTAGAGTAAACCTAGGATGTTGAAAAAGTATACTTTGTGCTGAATAAATAGTGAACATGCAGTCTGGTCTGTCATTATTGCTTGGGGTGCCTTGCTCCTCGAGAAGATTCCACCACACTACCTTGGGAGATTGTTCTGTCTCAAGTTAAGCCGTTTTTGTTGTGATCTGGCCACATAGTATTTACAGTATATAGCAGTCCCTCTCCTTCCATGTATTACAGAACAACTCTCTTTCTATTGCTATGGCAATCTCCGTACAGTTCATTTTCTACTTGAATAATTACAGTACATGTGTCACACAGAGGCACATCACTATATGTCTAAATATTTTCCTGAAGCAAACCAGATGTTTTAACTGGAAGTTCAACTGACTCATGAAAATAATAGTCTACTTATCTCGTTCTTCTGTTTCAATTGGAATTGTGTTTATTTAACATTGATGTCTGATAAGCACTCTGGAAAGGAAAAAGCATATGATTATGCGAGCAGTTTATAATTTAAAAGGGTAAGGAGCTTCTGGATGTGACTGCAATTGCTGATGAAAATACTGTATATATCATTTTGATAGATTTTTACTTTATTAACAGTTTGCAGATTGTACAGAGCTACGGTTTACAAAGATTGTTAAAAGGATAACACAAAAAGCCCTAGGGGCTTATTTCCATTGTGGTCCTGTGTATTCAATGCATTAAGACATACTATAATTATACAATAATAAACAAGACATAATCAACACTAGTAGCAATGAACGTGGGGTGTTGTTATGGGGACCTTTTTGGTGTTAATTAAGCTTAGAGGGCTTTTCTAAGACTCTTCACAAATTGTTTTGTAAATCTGCATACCTCATTATCACAAAGCACATGGTTAATTGAATGCACAGAGTGAGGCGTGATGTGTGAAGCACGCGTGGGTTTTTCATTGAGGGGCTTTGTTTTGTACAGAATGACTATGAATTAATTTACAGAAGAAAGGGTTGACCCTCATTTTTCCTGGAAGTACAAAGCTTATGTACTTAACATAATAGAACATTGCGTCAACCTGTCCACAGTAGATAGGGTTAAGAGTAGGGTGATGGTCACAAAGGATTTATATATCGTTGCTGTCCGGCAGAAACCAGCTAACTACATTTTGACGCTTTTGCATTTTTTTTCCATAAATCAGGGCCTTTGAACACCCTTTACGTCTGTGTGTTGGTAAAACAAATATTGAACCAATGAAAAGCATTAAAAAGCTCTTCTGACAAAACCAGCTAACTCCATTGGATCCTCAAACTTTCTGCTAAACCAGCTGACTCCACCAAAGGTAGGTGGAGTTAGCTGGTTTTGCTGACTCCAGGCTCCACCCCCTTTTGACCTATTTTGGTCCAGAACCGTTTATCAGAACAAGCATAGTTACAGCCAGAACTGAAAACTGAAACAAAAACTTGTGGCATAGCTCAAGCCTCACTCAGACACACAAGACTAAAGACAAGAGACAGGGTTAACTGACTGGCTTTTCAAGGCTTGCAGTCAATCATCTCATTAGACAATTAGATCTGGCTGAAGAATGAGCATGTGACCTCGTCCATGGGCAACCTTGGTAAAAAAAGAACCAGATAAAACATTTAAAAACATCATTTATGCCCAGTCACTATACTGCACCTGAGAAGTTCCTTTTTACTGAGACCAAGTTTAAAATAAGAATTTAATACACTGAATATCAATACGAAGCAACTGAAAACCCTGTTATTTCAATGGTAGTGGATGGAGAGAAAGGATTTTTGTCCAACCAAGAAACAGCAACCAATGGGTGCGAAGAGGGGCACAACCACGGGCGGGACTTGACAAAGGGTCAATTAGACGCAGTACAGGTGAGACATTTTCATACACTTGAAGGGCTGCTGCACTGGGCTCCACCCCTTGGCTCTCCTCATGCAGATGCCAAACCACACCCCACTACCACAGTCAATCCTGCTGTACTGTGTATGAAAAGTGCTATGCATGCATATAAACTTGACTTGGATGTTGTGTTTGACACATACGCTACACTGACGTAACGGGGAACACTGTAGTATCAGTGCAGTATAGCAGCACATTTGTTCAAACCTTCATTTATACAGGTATTGAGATACAAGATCCCTGTCCAGGTAACAAGCCCTGTCCAGGTAAAGAGCAGCTGCAAAAGTTTCGGCAACATAAATTCATAAATGGCAACGCAAAACGTGAACAAAATCGACACAGTCCTCAACTCTTTTTCTTTTTCTTTCAGAGGACTCATGGCCTGTAAAGTTCAAAACTTTTAATCTCTATCCGAGTGGATCAGATTCGGATGTTAGGTGTTAATGTTATTATTTGATAAATTATATTTCTTATTGACATACTATTTGCAGGGATAATTCTATGATCACAGATAATCAAATTGATCCCAATGCTGTGTTTTGGTTTTGAACAGACCAAAATCCAAATCCAATCCACTCGGATGGGGATTAAAACTTTTGAACTCTTGGTGGGGATAGTAACTGCCCCTGAGCCCTCTGGATCGAGACCTGATGCTCTAGTCTCGTTTGCCAGATTATAGCAGAGTGAACTGTCCATTGCTGGGGTAGTTATACTGGCTATGCTGTCAAAGCAAATAAAGGTCTACCTACTGTAAGCAATCATCACACATATGTTGCACTCTTGCTAGAGTACACATCTACTGTAGACACTTGGTGAGAAAACGGATGCATTTCTATTCTCTTGCACCCAAAAGACCAAGTGTGGTTTCTGACTGTGTAGTGTGTATACGGCTTCCTGGCGATAGGATAATTGTCCTCTGACCTTTGAGAAGGACCAATGAGTTGCACTCTGGGGGTTCTGTCCATGAGGAAATGAACATGGCATCAATAGCCTGGACTTTATGATGAAGCCCAGCAGGCAGTGTCAGAACTTTTCCACTCCATTTCAGCTGCCCTACCCTCATTGGAGTGGCTTGATGGATTTAAATAGCCCGACATTTCTCTTGGTTGAGGGACCACGAGTCATCATTCCTCCCTTTTTGAGAGCTAAAGTTACACACATGGAACAAACATATCTAATATAATAATGTTTTATTTGAAGAGCACTTAACAAATTGAAGTTTAAATCTGCCACTAGCCCACTATGGGCCATAAAACAATATTTGATGAAGACCACTGTACAACATCAACAACAACAAACAATCCTGTCTGTAAAATCGTGTTAAAATGATTTGTTTAAAAGATGAGAGTGATTTTGCAAGCCTAGCTCCTTGAGTATGGAGATTAAGGAGTAAGGAGAAGCCAAGCAGGACAAAATATGTAAATTATTTATTTGAAAAGGGACTATCTACAGTCTACACCAATGCACCCAAGTTAGCCGAAAGGTTATCATTGACAGTCCCGACTCCCTTGGGATGTTGTTAGTCAACCTATCTCTGCATGTACAGTATGTCTGTCAACCAATTATCTTCAAACTTGTCATTATATTGCCAGTGCCGCTTTAGACTCCACAGGGGCCCTAAGCATGATACAGGACACATGCACGCGCGCATGTGTCCTTTTTTTGCGGTTCTGGGCGGATTGGGTTCGTTTTTTTTGCGGTTCTGGGCGGATTGGGTTTGTTTTTTTCCCAGTTGTTTTTTTTTTTTTTTTTTTCCGGCGGGTAGGCGGGGCCCCACGCAACCTGCGTAGTGTGCGTGTAGGGAGAAGCGGCCCTGTGTATTGCTGCAGACCCAAGGGAGTGCAGTCAGATCTGTGGTTATTCAGAACTAGAACCATTGTGCCACACTGGTTAAAACTTACTACAGTACATTGTGGTAAAAAGCATAATACAATACACTTAAACAACATGAGCAGACAATGCAAAAGCAGATGATACAGGTACAGTATGAGTATACAGTCATGTTAAAAGTGGATACAAAATTGCATCAGTTATGTTGATTATTGGTTCTCAATAAGCCATCCTATCCTATATTAAAATTGGCTTAAAGTAGACCGGCCGGGGGGCTTCTCATGTCACCTCTGACGTCACGCTCATGTCACCATGACTCAGCCATAACCATATAAGGAGTTCCCAATGCAGCTACGCCCAAATATGGAGTATGTTGTCTAACCTTAAGGCGGGCGGGCGGACCTCTGACGTCACCGCCGCCATCGCCTTGACTCAGAGTCAGCTATAACCATATAAGGAGTTCCCATTGCAGCTACGCTGTATATAATATGGAGTGTGTTGTGTCTAACCTCAACAATCAGTCAGCTCCTATGGGAACAAAAGGGGGTAAACCCATATATGGGCATATACTGATGACATCAGGGATCTCCATATGGGCATTAAAGGGACAAGGACTGACAGATACAGAGATCTCCATATCAGTCGGATCGGAGATGCGACGCAGATGTGAGGGCCCCGTCGCGGCCCGAACCTCTATAGTTTCTTAAAAATTACATTGAATGATTAATGAGATGATATGTTTTTCTTAGTGGAATTGTGCAGTCCTCCCAAGCTGCCCTTCTGGTAGCAAGTTAGATTTGAGGTTAATGCAACCTGAGGTTTTCCCAGCTAAACAGATTATACAGTACTTCTTTCGAATATGGCAAAGATGAAAATGAGAGGAAGACATATAGAAGAATTGCATGCATTGACCTGTCGACCCCATATCAATTAAAACATGGAGACCTCATGGAATAGACAATACGCCGCCACAGATTTGCTCTCGCAAGAGCAGACCTATACCTGCTGTGCTCCTTGTGCTGGGCATCTATTGATTAGAAAACCCTGAATAGAAAAGTTAAATGCCTAACATATAAATGTGATGACAAATCTTTTGCTGACTTAATCGTACTGAAAATGTTATTACAGCAGATCTCCAGATGGCTTTGAGTCAGGAGCGACTCCACGGAGACGTTTAGTGTCCGTGGTGGCTTGGTTCCAGCTCAATCGAATGGGCAATTTCACAATTTATGCTCCCTTTTTAGAGCCCCTTACCGCATGCCCATCATAGAGCGATTGCAGACTGAAAATGCATTCCAATTTATTTCAATGCAGTGTCACACTAATGGCTTCCTAACTTTTTCCGGTCATTAATAAATGCACTGTGTAGACACACACAAGGTATCCCAGCAGGATATTCTGAGAATATTCAGCACATTCAACACAATTAAAGTTGAAAGGTGCATTTGCATATTGATGAGAGGTTACTTTGCTCGCTTTCTCTTAAGTTTTTGTTTCATGTACCACACCTTGCTGGGAATAATTGAAGAAAATTACTTTCCTTCTTATGAATATAGAATTCCAACCAAAGTGTTCTACAGTCAGAGATAAAATGTATTTATCAAATTTAATTTATTTTATAATTCAAATATGGACAGTTTCAGAAAGCAGATTTCTCGTTGAATATTACTAAACATTATTTAGTCAGACTTTGAAAGTATAGGGTATAGCAGTGGCGGCCATTTTGTGGTTCCACCGATCCAAAGCCCATTCATTCAGAGATTTCCAAAAATATTTATATCAATTATTTTAAGCCTAGAATCAAGCCTTTTTTAAAGTTTTTTTTCTTCACAGAATCAAATGTTTTATGGTCATGATTCACCAGAAATCTTTTCAAATGGGGCTCCCGTGACCAAATAAATATAAATGTGGGGGTTCTTGACATGAAAAGGTTTGAGTGTTACACAGCCGTACACTATAGCTCCCTTAAGTGCAAATTTATTGGCACATCCAAACAATGTGGCAATAAATGTGCCAATACATTTGCACTTAAAGGCGCTATAGTGTGGATCTCCTTTGTTCCTTCCATGATTGTCTTCTTTCCAGCACCTGTCTCATTTGATCAGTGGATCTCTATTAACAGTACTTAACCCCCCCAATTTTTTTACTTAAAAATGTTTAAATGTAACCAAAAATGAAAATTATAAAATATAAAAGGTGACTTGCAAATAAGGGTGTCACGATACGCATAATCCACGATTCGATTCGATATTCGATTTTTATAACATTTTAATTATTAGGGTATTGACTCTTGATTTGCAAAGAAAAAAAACACTAAATAAAAACACTAAATAACTTGTATTTGAATAATAATTATAAATAACATGAGAATCTAGAATTTAAAACACTTAACATATTAATAATATAAACATTGGGTTTTATGCCCTAACAACTGTCTTTTTCAGATTCTTCTGCCATTGACGTGTTTGACGTGTTTTTTCCCAAAGGTTCTGAGTGCCATTGACGTGTTTTCACTGTTTATCCACCAGATGGCGCTGTTCACAAACCAGCGATCTCCATTCGAGTCCTTCAGAGGCACCGAGGCAGCAAAACCATGTGATCACAAAAAAACAGCACGTTTACTTAAAAAAAAAGAAAGCCTTTTTCTCTGCTTTTTGTTGTTTTGGGGGAAAACCACTCCTCATTCAACTGCCCATATACATGGAATGGACGATCGCGGCTGGCCAATCACGATACGGCATGCAATTTTGGTAGACTGTATCGAACGTCATTTTCGTATCTTCTTCTTTCGTGTATCATCCTCAAATGTCCAACTCAGTATCATGTAGCCACGCCCTTGTCTCCGGCCTCCGAACATAGTCTGTATAGGGGGCAGGTGTTAATTATGTGTTCGGCAGACCGCTCAGGCTCGCTGCACACAGTAATCAATAAAAAACATCTACTGTACACAGATCTACAAACTCACAACGCCTGCGCTGCTATTTTCATAATATTTATCTGTGGAACCGAGTCAAACTAAATGTAATGCCTGAACTCCTTCAATTCCCTGTGCTTGTCAGTGTGGGGGGTCCCCAGTTCAAATATGATTATTTTGGGGGGTCCCCAGTTCAAATATAATTATTTTGGGGGCCTGAAAGGGTGAGAACCATTGCCATAGATGACAGACGTCACAGACAGCTGGACACCCGTCCTGGCGGAGATACAGTACACGCTCAACTGAGCGCATTAACCCCTCTAGTTTTTACATGATTTTCACTCAAAATAAGATATGGCTTATAATTTAATTTACCATGCTCTAACCTACACAATCTTCGTTGGTAGGCTATAGCAATATGTTGCTTTGAAGTTAAATGAGTTCTCCCCATGCTCAGCAATGTCAACGGTTGGACATATTGAATATGTACCGTATAATTGTCTCACGCCATGGGGAACATGGAGAAATGACAGCGTGCTTTACCAATCCACGCACAAGTCATAAGGCTGATGTTCTATTTATTTCATGTTGGCCAAACTCAACAGTGACTGTATTTCCAGAGACCTGCTGTACGTATGTCATATTTGGTACTTATCGAAAGGTTTTTCCAAGACCTAAAATGTTTAACTGTTGTTTGATTCTCTCATTACACTTTATATTCTATACACGCAAGTTTTTTAAATTATGTTGCTAATTCTATTTTATTCCTTCAGTTTTATGTAAAGCACTTTGTGCCTTATTTTCATAAATGCTTTATAAATAGTTAATAATAATAATTATATAATATTATTATTATTATATAACCTTGATTTGAATGTAATGAACACAATTTCCATGATGAAAGTACAACGTGAAACAGATATGGGCTGTCTTAGTAATTGTGTTACTTTGTTCAGATTAGAATTGATATGACTAAATTAATTTCTTGAAAAAGATAATGAATAAAAACACAATGCATTGGTACCAATCGATGTTGCATAATGGAAGTGGACCATAGTACTGCACTCGGCATGTATACTACTTTACTTTATACATCACATACAGTGAACTGTCTCTAGGAGTTGATGCATTAAAGGAACAAAGCTTGTGGAGAGGTGACTAATATACTGGCTCAGGCTAAAGACAACCCTATAGTGGAGGAATATTTTATTTCTGTCTTCCAGGTGATTAATTACCTTTGGCCCACAGACAGCACCTCTGAGCATCACAAAATGTTCAGTTCTTCCATTCCTCTGCTGGAAACAAGTCAGCATATGAAGCTGCTCTGTTGGGCCAGCTGTGGAAAGTGCCTGGATCCCTCTTTCTTATCAGTGCTGCATACCGTATAACTTGTTTTACCTTCATACTTTGATTTTAAATGATCCAATTCTCTGTCAGATGATTGATGATTTGTAACTGCATGCTTTTAACCTGACAATGACCTATCACTGTTGATTCAGGAATTAAGATGTACTGAGGCAGGGCATAACAATGATTTTGACAGCATAGAATACTACTGACTGACCAGGTTCGATCTTAAATCAAATTAAAAACATATATTAAAACCATGATTAATCTCTACACCAATTAAATCAAACCACACGATTGAATTAAAGCAGGACCCAAACGCAGGGAAAAGCAGGCAGAAATTGATGAGTGAAACCAAGTACTTCTACAAATGGTTTGAAGAGGAATACACAGGCACAGCCATGTACACCAGGTAGACGGAGACCACGGGTACAAGCAGGCTTCTCACACACTACATTCCCCAGGCTAACATTAACTGGCTGGCACAGACTAGCAGTAACAGACCCTCTGACAAACACTAAGGATCAACTAAGTATCAACTTGGTACTTATCACAGGCCAAGGCACAGCTGGAGTGGAAAGCGGCCAGAATTGATTGATTTGTTAATTTGGATCTCTTTTAGCCTTATTGGCCTATTCTTCCGAGAGTCCATAACATAAAACATTAATATGAACATACAAGAACTTCAACACACTCACACACACTGATGGTACAATACACACAACACAACATATACGGATACTAATGCACATAATTAACAGGTAAACATACAAGGATTGGGTAACAAGATGAGTTGGGGGTGTGTGGCAGGCAAAAAAACAGTGCCAGGACAAGACGGGTGAGTATCGGGAAAGTCAGACTGGGGGAGGGGTGCAAGAACACAGAGTCACACATAGCCATTCCACCAGACTTTGGAGCAGTTTCCACCTGTCAACCACCAGGCTGTTTAACAATTCCTGAGCCCTGTCACCATGTCAGCCCTGACGACACACACCATCACATCAGGCATTATATCTTTATATAATGTATGTGTCTATGCATATACTCCATTTCTGCTGCACACTGGCACTCTCGCCATGCATAAGCTTGCATGTCTGATATCTGCTGCTAAATGATGTCTCTCCTGCATAAGAGACTGATTCTATATCTGCTGATATTTATATCTGCCTGCTAAATGTCTGTATTTGCACAAGAAGCTATTATTATTATTTCTATCTTGAACATGCACCTTATGTGCTATTTAAGCAATATTACACAAGAGGGTGTGCTTTACCGTCATTATTGGCACGCCAGTGATGCGGTCAGGAACGAGGCGAAGCCGAGTTCCGCGAGCATCACTGAAGTGCCAATAATGTAGGTAAAGCACACCCTCGAGTGTAATATTGCGATTATACAACAGTTACCAACAAAACACATCCAAATGTATTCATATTGTGGGGCAATTCATAATAATGTTTTTTCGCTATTATCCGTTTCCCTGTAAAGAGAAGAGTTTATTTGACTGAGACATTCAATAGTCCCTGTAGCAGCGCTCTGAGGCACCGTCTCATCAACACAGCTGAGCTATCAATGCTGGCGCAGTGGAATGAATTCCAGTAGGCTATATGCTCCGTCGTACGACCGTGTCACATGGCCAAAATAACTGATCTACAAGCTGACAACGCGTCGCGATGGCGACGCGTTGTGAACTTGTAGATCGGCTATTTTCGCCGTGCTGTTTGTTTTCGTCTGTTTGTTTTCCTACCGTGGGACAGCGTGACATCACAGCACAGCTGTGCCATATATGGTCTAATCAGGTGTGGACTGCAATGCGGAGTGATTTATTAATGCGATTAGGCCCGTGCTATCATGCTGGTTTGAAGCACGGCTAGATAGCTATTTCAACCAATCAGATTGCTTGGTCGGAACTACCTGTTGTATAATTGACATCGTATTCATCATGTTATTGGACATTGTTTCCATTGTTTCTTTCTCATTTCTCTATCTTTATTACACTTTTGAAAAAAATGGTAAACCATGGGCGCATGTACAAAAAATACTTTCACCCACTCTTTTATACCTGTATAAACTCTATATCTGTGATTTGGCAATAGTAAAGAATCAAGAGGGTTTATTTGCCACTCACTCATACAGGCACAAGCAGCAACATGTAATTATAAATGTACAATAAAGTTGAAGTTGAGACAGAGAGAGAGAGAGAGAGAGAGAAACAGAGATAGACAGAGATACAGAGATACAGGGAGACATCACAAATAGACAAATACAGGAAGGCATGGAGACTGAACCGAACACTATAACATCCACATTGAATCGACCGTTAGCATACAGTTCATGCTCACCCTTTTTAGCCCCCATCAGCTCCTATTCTGGAGCAGACAAGTGGAACCGTGTTAATTTTCTTTAGTGATCTGTTCCACCACTGCTTCCTGTCTCCCCTTGACAAGGTAATTTAACTGGCTACATTAGAGTCTCCAACCTCTATGAAGTTTAATTCCACCTCTGCAATAAAGTGTTCTTGACATGTTTTCAAAGTTGCGTTCGACAATCTGACATCATTATAGCATTTTGAAAAGAACGTTGGAGCGAAAGTAAGTTGGGTCGATATCAGACAGATTCATTAACAACAAGTGCCGACTGAGACAGGGAGTGAGTCTTATATTTTACTGTATGTCAGACATGTTTAGCCTTATTCATTTATTCAGTCGACTAGTCCCAAGTCCACTCACATCTGTTCTCACTTTTATGTGTAACATTATAGATGAATCACCCACATTTAGATGTAGAGGCTTTTAAACCCACACACTCTCAGATGAAGGAGCATCTGTAGAGTGCAACTGTAGTATTGATCTGCAGAAAAAAAGGACTTGAACACCAATGAGGTGTGGGGGATAAGTGCGGTAACTGGAAAGAAGCATGATGATCATAAATAAGCCATCTGCACGCATACTGCAGGGTAATATGATAACACGTATGAGGCTCAAAGGAAAAATACATTTGCCAAGTACTTTGGTCTGCCTGAAATACGCCAAGGCACTTATCCCCTCAGCATGCAATACATAAGTCACACATTTTATTAAACTTTGGCACTACAGTCTTGTCCTCCATTACACTAAGTCCAAGCCAAACTTTTCCTTGTTTTATGACATCAGTGACAAATCTTAAACTTACTTTCTGTGCTTTAACACTGAGCTTGAGTTGAACTAATTGGACTTTGGCTGGGTGTGACTACACACTAATGCACACAGGAGAAATAAGCCATCCCCACACACACACACACTCAGGAAAGAGCCTCTGTCATGACAGTATGCTCCTCTGGCATCTTTATTTACGTGTGGGGATAATAAATGTTTTATATTATGCATGGAAAGCAGCTGAGTTTGTTGTCTTGATGCACCAGAAAGTAAGAGTTTGAACGAAAACCGTGCTGTTGTCTGTTCCGAGCTCTCCTACAGAGACACTATAGCTGGGTACAGTATGTGACATACTTGACCAACATATTTTACACTAGTTTAGAAGTTACTGCAGGTCCGGGGGGTGCAAGTCGTAAAATTCCTCCATGGTGCCTCCGGCTTGGCTGAGAGCTCTGACGAACACAACTGGCTGCGTTGAAGCTGTCAAGGGAGGGCAATTAAGCTCCTACAGGTTGTTTGGGGCGCATGTTTTTATTTTCTTTGGATAAATTAGTACTTCAGTCAGTTATGAGTAAAATTGCTGGGCTCATTTGTTTATTTTTGGAACACAGTTTATATGAGGCGATCTAAGATGACCCTGTGGTATTTTCAAAAGAAAACCTCTCCAGGAACAACCCTCCATTAAGCCAAATTATATTTTAAATGTATTAACACTCTCAAGCATGAGCAGCGTTGCCTAAACCTGTTCCCTCAGGCCCTGTGGCATGAGAAGCTTTGTAGTGTAACACGTTACATGCAAATATCAGCAGCCAAGCAACAAAATAGATATTCCACTCCAGTGAATGTTACTTTGTGGAGGAGATACTTCAGTTCAACCGTGAATTATATTACCTGAGGTCAGCAATGGAGGAGGACAGGCTGAATAATATCATCTTGATGTACCTTGAAAGCTGTAAACTTGACTTTAGAAACCTCATTAATTATTTCACTGCCACAAATCAAGAATTAAACGAATAAGCACCGGGTATATTTGCATAAGCATAGTGTGCTGTGTGTGTATACAGTGATCTTAGACTAAAGTAGGTTGCCGTGTGGCTGAGGTTACTGGATGGTCGATTAGGTCAGTGGTTCTAAAAAAAAGTCCCCCCTTACATCTAACCCCCCCCCCACACACACACACACACTTGCGTTTTTCAGACATGTTAACCACTCAACGGCTTCGCCGTATGCTGAATAAATAAAATAAAAAATTCCTTTCTTTTTACTTTTCTCAACATTTTGAAAAATGTTGACTGTTTTGGCAAAATAGGGATGCCAGGTTGAAAGTGGTTACATGTTCTAACATATTATTACCGTGCTTCACAATGTGAGAGTTCGCTTTGTTACTTTACTTTACAGGATAATAGACTCCGTATGACAATCAATATCAATCAATCAATCACATTTTATTGTCACCACATAAATACAGGTTCAAGTGAGGTGAAATTCTTATTTATGCAGGCTTTCGTGGTTGCAATTAAAAAGAAAGAAATAGAATGTAAAAGAAAGCATAAAAGGAGCATTAAAAAGCCTGAAAACAGCAGCATGTTCTAGATCACATGTAAGAGCATTCAGTATAGTGCAAATGAATGATGATGACCTGGTTTACTAAGTCCGTACAGTGGAGGGTTACAACAGCTACTGAAAATTTGCTCTAAGTATGGCACTGACCATGACATTATATATAATGCAAAAAAAAGTAGTGTCATGATTGTGAGAAGTAAGGATGACAAGAAATTGGCTTTTCCAGACTTTTCTTTAAGTAACAGTCCTTTATCATTGTGTCAGGAAATTAAGTATCTGGGCCACATCTTTACTGACAACCTCCAAGATGATAGAGATATCTCTAGGCAGTGCCGCATACTATATGCCCAGGCCAATATGCTGCTTCGAAGGTTCAGCATGTGTTCTGATCCTGTTAAATGTGCTCTATTTAAAGCATTTTGCACTCCCATGTATACAGCCTTCTTGTGGTGCTCATACAAGAAGGGTAGTATGCGGAGGCTCAAGGTAGCATACAATGATGCCTTGAGGATTCTACTTAAGGTCCCCAGATGGCATAGTGCCAGTCACTTATTTGTGACATGTGGTATACACACTTGTGAGGCTCTCTTAAGGCACTCCATGTATGGTTTCATGTCACGCCTGGATGAGTCCAGGAATAGTATTATTGAGGATATAGTCAATCCTGGGAAAAGCTGTCTCCGGTACTCGTCCAGGCTACGGAATCACTGGAGAAACAGCCTTTATGTGTGATTTGTATGTAATAGTATGTTCTTGTTTGTATGATGTGTTTTTATCAATTTTTTATTTTTTTACTTTCTTAAATATTTGTATGTCTTATCTGTATGCAATATGGACCCCCTGAGTGTCTGGAATAAAGTTTGAATTGAATTGAATTGAAATTGATGAAGCCACAGGCTTAGGTTTTGTTCAATAGTCTGACAGATGCTAGATAAAAAGTCACTTGTTGTATGGCTCTCGATACTCCGGTATCGTTTGTTAGGCCGTGAGTGCTGAGCAGTGGAGTGAACAGGCTGTGGCTGGGGTGATGTCTGTCCTTGATGATACTCTGAGCCTCAGCTACACATTGCTTTTCATGTATTTCCTGGAGGGAGGGAATCTCACCTCTCCTGCGACTCGCTGACCGGACCTGACCGCACCACTCTCTGCAGAGCCTTGTGGTTGAGGGCGGTGTAGTTTCCATACCAAGCGGTGATGCCACTCATTGGGATGCTCTCGATGGTGCTGTTGTAGAATTCCCTGTGAGGATGCGAGGGCTCACTCTGAATTTATTCCGGTGCCGGAGGCAGTAGAGCCGTTGCTGAGCCTGCGTTTTGCGCATGAACCATTCAGATCCTCAGAGATATGTATTCCAAGGAATTTAAAGTCACTGACCTGTTCCACCTCGACGCCGCACATGTGAATTGGGGCGTGCTCTCTCCTCGGCCTCCTGTAATCCACTATGCTCCTTGGTCTTGTCGCTGCTGAGAGCGAGGTTATTCTCCTGACACCTTCATGTCAGTGAACCGACCGTGTCTCTGTAGGCTCTTTCATCCTCACTGTCGATCAGGCCCACCACCATTGTGTCTTCAGCATACTTGATGATGACGTTGTAGCTGTGTGTGTTGTGTGGCCACGCAGTCATGCGTACAGGGTCCAACCCAAGTTAGACTGATGTGGATGAAAGAAAGTTCAGATTTTGAGCAATGTGTTTAAAATTTAAGACAACTTCCTGACCTGACTCACGCCCCCCGCTGTGATCTTTGCCCTCCCCGCCTCCCCCCAAAGGGAGGCTTGACCTAAGAGACCTACGTATGACCTAATCCAGTGGTACCCAACCTGAGGACCCCAGGTTGGGTACCACTGGATTAGGTCATACTGTAGGTGGTTGGACGGTTGGTGTCATATGCCTATAGCTTGGTTGCCTGTTTTTTTTGTGGAAAGGTTTTGTGTTGACTTGAAAGCTGTTGGAAATAATCTGGTATTTCAATTGATTCAATTTGATTTATCTTGTGTGTTCAGTTTCGCTGTACTTTTTTCTTTCTTTTCTAATGCTCTATCTATTTAACCACTTTAACCCCAGCATCTATTCTGGGGGGAACATTCGCCGAAAATAGCAGATCTACAAGCTCACAACGTGTCACAATGTAGACTAGAGCTTGTTGCTATCTTCGGTAAAGGTGTAGAGGAAAAAAGAGCAGACCAAGTACAGAGCAAAAGGTCAAATTGACTAAGTATAGAGGGTTTAAGTAGTACTAGTACCAGTAGAACTACTGTCTGTGACGGGTGCGTAAAAATGTTGCCAAGAATAAATGGCAATCTTGTGAAATGTGACATTTTGCATAATGAGTACTTTAAGTATATTTTAATACTAACCCTACTTTCTTTGGGGGGGGGGCGGGGGTTGTACATTTTGAATGCAGGACTTTTATTTGTAACGGAGTATGTCTACACTGCTGTATTGATACTTTAAGTAATACATTTGAGTACTTCTTAATATCAAGTGATGGACAGAAGATTCAACAAATTACATAACAATGTGATTAACAGTATATTGGCTAATGACAGGCCCCTGATCTTTGTAGGCCTGTTACTGAAGCCCCTTTAAGCCTGTGCACTGAAGCGGCCTAGAACATGAGTCAGCTATATCCTGCCACTTTGCCTTTAATAATGTTAATAGGACATTTCAGTAGTAAATCCTTAGGGTGCGATTACACCCGCTTGGCATGAGTAAACTTAATAAGAAGAGATGGGGTTTTAACTTTGAAGCAGAAGGCCAGACAGTGGAGTCATTTCAATCCACTAATGTGGTACTGAATGCCTTGCATTGTGATGAGCAAAGAGACAAGGTTTGCATTCAGAGTGTGTGTGATCTATACGTACGTATGTCTCCCATGAGGATAACCTGAGTGATAAGTTTGTGAGGAAGGTGACTCAAACTATGGAAATTAAAACAATAACCTGTGATCCAATGGAGTTATTATTTAGCCCACAAAGCCCTTAAAGTCGGTCATACCAGCCCTGACAAAAAATGAAAGTCATTTTGTATTTTAAAACAAAATGCCAGACGCCAGCTAGGGTTAATGCTTTTCATTGGTTAAATCTTATCCTATATTAACACATTGGGTGCCAGAGGTTTATTAAAATATTATACGTTGAGTGCCAGCATTTCTTCCATCCACTTGCGTTATACATTTCGTGCTGTGAGAAGCCCCGACGCGGAAATGCATGTAAACAAAGCGTGCGTGCGAGACGGCGGAGGGTCCCGACTAACGCCTGGAACAATAATATTTCCAACGCGACCCTCCATTGCAGCGTGATCGCCGATCGAAAACGGCTCGTTTCCACCACATTAAAAAGAAATGGAGATATTAAGCTTTTAATCAAGGAGATAACATTGAAAACGCCGACCGGAAGGATTTTTGACATGGAGCCAGATCCAGCCTCTTCTTCTCAGAAACTGCTTGGGTGATGTCAAAGTTTCGTTTTAGCGCCCCACGTGGCCCACATGTATAAAAATAGAATTGGGTCAAAAACGGTCCGGACCGTTTTCGGCACTTCTCGTTTGGACCCTCAAAAACGGTCCGGACCGTTTTTGGCATTCAATGTGTTAAAATTGGCTTAACCACGTTGTCACACTCATGACACTATGACTCCGCCATAACCATATAAGGAGTTCCCAATGCAGCTACGCCTGGAGTGTAATATGCAGCAATCTCCATATATGGGCATGAAGGGGACAAGGACTGACAGATACAGTGATCTACATATATGGTCATATTGGTCGGATCGGCGGTGTGACATGACGTAGTATATTTATAAAAACCCACAGACAGACTTAACCACTTTCAACCTGGTGTCACTATTTTGGGGACGTCATTGTACAGTAGGTGAACATTTTCAAACGTTTTCAACTACTTTTACTTTTATAAAGTAGAGCATTAAGTTATGAAAATAATAATAATAAAATAAAAAGATGAATATGGAGACACAGGACAAGGTTTCTGCCCCGGCAGTAACAATATGCACCGGTGAGTATTTAAGACATTCCGTTATGCAAACTGCTGTTGTTCACACTTTCAGTGAAACAATTAGTTTCTTTGCTCATGCTGTCTGTGTGTGTTCCTAACGAGATGCCAAGTGAATACAGTGTCTCCCAGGAGAGACACTGAATTCACTTAATTGAATCTCACCTGGTACTACTATAACGCTACCTTTTTAAAACTGCTGTGCGTTAATTTGAGAACTTTTCTAACGCCAGTTGGCTTTCTCATAATAAACATGCTGAGTTTTTGCTTCGTCCAAGCCACGTGTATATATTTATTACTGTTTGTATAATGATGAATTGAATTTTAAAGGAAATAATGAACTGACTCTTCAGATGTTAAAGCAGCCTTTCTTTATTTTTTACTCCATTGTCTCACTTTTTCTGAGGAAAAGTTTTTTAATTTAGTTTCTAAACAAGACAGATTTTCCTTTGCTCCCTTTGCAGAGCTAAACCATGTGTCACTATCAACGTGCTTTACTACTGCTTGCTGTAGTCCAATTAATTATATCCGTCCCCCCAACAATACAGATGACAAAGGCTTTCTGTGTCCGTATAAACGCTGCACCGTTCACATCAGTCGACATGAATACCCCTTCAGGCTCAGTGAGGACTGGAGGAAGCATTTGTTGCTGGCTGTAGAGTATCTGTCGAGCTCTGATGGCGATGATGAACAATGCTTACTATTTTCTGCCCATTCTGCAAATTCTCCTATAAGAGCTGCTGGCTCTGGTTGTCGTCGTTCACAATGGCCAGAAAAGCTGCAGACGTCGTTGAGAAGGGGGGCTGGGGAAACTTTACTAAATGTTTTCTGTCATGTTAAATTTAGTGTTATGGGACTTCGCTGTATGGTGCAGAGTCCATTTTATTTCCCATAGCTAACGTGCACCACATTTAGAGTTAATGGTCAGGCATTGAGGGGTATTTTCAACATTTGTCAACCTGACCTGTGATTTCTTTAATGGGGAATTTGCTTACATACACAGTTCCTAATAGAGAGTACATTTAGATGTAATTACACCTTAGAACAGCCCATTAGATTGATTGACAGGGTAGAAACAAACCATCCTTTTTCCTGGGCTGAGCACAGGACGTCTTGTCTCAACATGGAACGTAACCATGACGACACGTTCAAAGGTCAGGGCAGTCTAGTCTATTTAAGTCAGTGTGACATTTGATTGGTTTAAGTTTATCTCTTCAATGGCAAAGGTATTTTATTTTAGTTAGCAGTCAACTCCCCTTTATTGAAATTGACATCATGGAAGCTAAGAGGGAGTCAGTGTACTTACATAGTCTTACAGTGATTACACACACATAGACCACTGATATACCCACGTTATACTGTTGAAGTATTTTAATTATGAAAATAATCTTACATAGATATTATGTTGCTTTTCCTTTAATTTGTTTGTATGCCTCATGTACTCTTATTTTAAAGTTTTTCTCAGGCAGGCAGTTAGTTTATTTTTTTATTTTTTTTCAAATATGAAAGAGACAGGAAGCTGAGGGTAGATATAGGGGAACAGATGTGCAACACATGGCTCTGGCTGGAGTCAACCACATGGCCGAGGCACTGTCCACCCATCCACCCATGTGTATGTTATTCTTATATTTTGTCTGATGTAACACACGTGTCATTAGCAACCACTGGGTGAGCTGACGTGTCTAATTTTAACCACATAAACCCTATATACTTCATTGACAAGGGTCCCCCAGGGGTCTATACTTGGTCCTCTCCTTTTTGCCGAAAATAGCTGCTCTACAATCTACCTGATCTTCTATTTTCTGTAATGGTTCGCCTATTATGACTTGCCCAGAATCGGGATGCTGGGGTTCATGTGGTTAAAGCTAAAGTCTGATGAAACTCTAAGTGAAATGCACGGATCATGTTCTCAAATTCTAAATGAAAGATACTTGCAAAAAATGTTGGAATGTGTGCGAACAACTTGCGACTTACAGTATATCTCTTTTGTTTGACTTTTTCTTACACTTCTGATTACATAATTATAGTGTATCTTTTTTAAGAATTAGTAGTATACTGTATGTTGTTTCTTTGTAATGTTTTGATGTTATAATATATATTTTTTTATTTATCATATCTGAAAACACCTAGTATCATAATAAGATTTTCTGACTACTTACAGAAAAAAAGAAATGTAACCCTATGACATGGAAATTAATAACCTGCTCCAAAGAATCCAATGTAGTTATTATTTACCGTCAAGCTCTTTTTAATACTTTTTATTGGTTACATTTTTAGAAAACCCACAGACAGACTTATCCACTTTCAACCTGGCATCCCTATTTTGGGAATGTCATTATAGGTGAATAATTTAAAAAAACGTAAAGATTTTTAAGAAACTTTCAGAAATAGCTATAAAATAGCATAAGAGAAGATTTTTTTTTTAAATTGAACATCTGGAAATCTTCAGCCAAGTTCTCAACACATTGAGCCACATGCTTCGGTATTTCTTGGAATTGTCAGGCAGTTTTTGACTCTGTCCTCTGCATGTTATACCGTAGCTTCAAAGCGTATGTGCATGTTAACTTCAAAGCTTACTTTGATCTGAAAAGGATGGAATTTGAACACATGACACGTGGACACGGTTCTGGTCAACCAGAAGGGCTGCCTTCTAGGACCTATGAATGATCCCCAGCCCCAGTGTGTTGATGATGTACAGTAGGTCGGATTGTTAGACTATTTAGTCTGTGATATTTTGTATTCAGACAAGAGTGTATAAAAACACAACCTTTATGGTCTTTAAAGAAAAACTCTGTTTTATTTTATTCATTGACATGTAAAACAAAAAAAAATATTCTTTTTTTTAAGGTGCACTAAGTGATTTTCTTCTGTTAAAATAAGTGTTAAATAGCTCTATATTCTGATAGTAATTATTGCTAAAGACTGTTTGTTCAGTAACAGGGCTCTTCCTGTCTCTCCAGCTCTCAGAGTCATAACAAAGACTATAAAATGGTACCCAATGCCTCTCTGCTTGGCACTCAGCATCAAGGGTTGGATTGGGGGTCCCTGTGACATACTAGCGTCATGTCCAGGGGGTGTACTTGTACATCATGGCCAGGGGATGTACTTGAACATCAAGCTGCCTCTCGCTACAGACAAGGAGATAAGCTCCTGACCTATGGGCCACATGGCTCGGTTCCCAAGGCTACTTACTTACCTTACTGTCCACATTATTGTACATTGCGGCCATTGCCATTATTAACTTCTCACAAGTTGCTGCCATCTGCCTTAAAGCATCGGCGGATCATTACTGTAGCTGCCCTGAAGCATTGTCAAAAGATCTCGGATTAGTTCTACAAGCTAGTGAAAGAAAAACTATGAGTCACTGGAGGAATGGTAGTAAGCCTTGAGGGGTATGAATGGTTCCTACAAGGGTAAATTTGAACTCCATCAACGCCGTCAGGCTAACACAGAGAAGTTTTATTTATATGCACAATTTTGTCATCACCACTTTACTTATTTCTTAACGACATGAACCCTAGCATCCCTATTCTGGGAACAAAAGAGCATTTGTGGCGCTTTGGGAGCTTGTAGATCTGCTATCTTCGCAGAAGATGCTTTCTATAGAGGCAAAAAAGAGGGGGCCTAGTATTAGACCCCTGGCGGACTCTGGTCAACTAAGTATATATATAGGGTTAAATACCTTCAAACCTTCTCCTTCACAACTCGTCGAAGCTGCCACTGAGCAACGGCACTTCAAAAGAAGAAAAAAAAAGAAGTGAGCTTGTGCCATACTTGCTCAAGGGCAACTGTATGACAGCAGTATGTTCACAGATAGATCGACTTCAGATGTCACCAGATGGGGATGACACAACAGGAACATTAGTCATTAATCATCTGACTCACATCTGGCACCCACAAATAATACAATTTGAATTACCATTGATGCAAAACAACCACTGAAAAGTGGCCACACGACAGCTGATATTGCTGGGGCATAAGGACTGTTCTCGTATTACCTCAAAACTCTTATCCCTGATACATTTCCAAGTAGATAAGATGAGCTAATGTTAACACAACTCCCCAACCACCCACAGAGATCTATGAACAAAACATTAAACATTTTAATTGCCTAGAGGGTGGTCGGTCGGGCGGGCGGACGGTGGGCGTCACAAACATAACATGCAGACTTGGTCCGATCTGCACCAAACTTGGCACAAACACTGTTCAGGGATCTGCCATCAGAATAGCCACACCAGGGGAAATGTGTGGTTCTCAGGGGCCACATCAGGGGCCCCCGGGGGTCCCAGGCACACTGTTGCTCCAATCTGCAACAAACTTGGCACAAATGCTGTTCAGGGATCTGCCATGACAATAGTCACACCAAAGATTATACTAATTTGCACACATGTGGCACTACAGCAGTGTTACAGCAGTGTCTAACATTTCAAATGGCCATAACTCTGTGATCATGCTCTGATCAGCGCAATATAGGACTGGATTTTAAGGCCACATACGGCCTGAAAATCTGGTGGTATAAAAATGTTATGCTGATGAAATTTGGGATTTAACGAAGTCTGAGAAAACGGCAGGATGTCACAGGATGTCAACACCATTAGGGAAGCCAGATGCGACATGGCTTTGTGAAATGGCTACTGAAAGCTTAATGACTGCTGTATATATATCTTACAACACACAGTTCTTTTTTGTTTGTTCAATATCCTCCGCGTTCACAGAAGACATATATATATATGTAGAGCAGTGCCTGATTTATACTTGGTTGCGCTCTGTGTCATCATGCACCGAAAAGATCTGATCTACAAGTTCACAACGTGCTGCGACGCACTGTGAGCTTATAGATCCGATATGTTCGGTGCACGCAACAAAGTGTAATCAGGCTTAGGCCCCAAACTGCCACCACACAATGTTAAAAAGATATGTCATCCATGACAGCCCCTAAACACCCTAAGCCTTTGAATCTCAGCAATCCCCAGTGCTATGCCACTGTGGAGTTGTTTGACTTCCCTTATGGAATATGGATGTTGATCTCCCATCTTCTTCCAGCCCTGCCACTATTCCAGGTAGGGTATGTGACCTTTAACCCAAGTGAAGGAGTTCAAGTATCTCAGGATCTAGTTCTTGAGTGAGAGGAAGACGGAGCGGGAGTTCAGCCAGAGAGTTGTGCAGGAGCCGTATTGCCTTTGCTGTACCACACTGTTGTGAGGAAAAGAGAGCTGAGCCAAAAGGTAAAGCTCTTAAACTACTGGTCAATCTTTGTTCATACTCAAACCTATGGGCATGTAATGTGGGCCAAAATGAGTTTTCTCAGGCGGGTGGCGGGCTTCTCCCTTAGGGATACGGTAAGAAGCTCAGTCGTCCGGGAGAGACTCGGAGTAGAGCCGCTCCTCTTTTATGTGGAAAGGTGCCATTTGAGATGGTTCACCTCGGAATGCCCCATTTAGAAGTGGCTAATGTGGCCTGGGAAAGGGAAGTCTGTGTTAGAGATGGATGGATGGATTTAAACTTTTTGTATTACTTTCACACTCACACGCACACACGCACGCACGTACTGGTCAGTGCTAAATTATTATCAAGAAGTTAATTCTCTCTTTAACAAACATCCTTTCCCCTGTGACAACAGAACATCACAGACATGTAAGCAGATAGTGGAAGTCCGGGACCTGGAAATCACTCCAGCCGGTTGACCTTGTACCACAGCATTAATTGGCAGCGGAGTCTGAGAGAAGGAGCCTTGAGTGTAAGAGACTAAATAGGCTGATGAGGCTTGCCTGAGTCCTCTCTAAATGAATGCTGTCCATGAAAACAGGGAGGATTGATATGCTTCCTGCTACATGGTCACTGCGACCAAGGTCAGGGCCCATCCCTACACACATGCTCTCTCTCCCTCTGCTTACACACACACACACACACACACACACACACACACACACACACACACACACACACACACACACACACACACACACACACACACACACACACACACACACACACACACACACACACACACACACACACACACACACACACACACACACACACACACACACACACACACACACACGATACGCCCCCCTTTGCACTCAGAGGTCAAGGTTGAACAAGGTTATTTGTATAGCATGTTTCACACATGCAAACCAAAGTGGTTTACATAAGGCATAACAAGGCATTAAAAGATATAAAATGCATTCAAAAGCATAATAGCAGGAATAAAGGGTGTATTGGTGTTTTTTTCTTTTTCTCACACTATCAGATTCATCAGGAGTATCATGTTGTGAAAGAGTATGTCATAGTCACGCACACTACAGCCCCGTCTTAATTCATTGTGGAATGGACTCAGCAAGATGCTGAATGTCCATGCTGACTCCTATGCTTCCAACAGGGGTTTTGAGTTGGCTGGTATTGGAGCCCTGCGCCAAATAACTTGTTCAATCTAATCCCATAGTGTTCGTTTGGATCAGGATCAAGGACATTGCACTAAGCTGAATTTATTGCCATGTTCATGGAACCATTCCTGGACAATCTTGCCTTGTGGCAGGCAGGGTACATTATCCTGCCGAAAGAAATCCAGTTGCAGATAATTACACTGCTGCCATGAATGGATGCATCGTATCTGGTAGTCAAGCTTTGCTCCACTTTTATTAAAGGAGCCCCATGTGTGTCATGAAAGCATCATGATGGCACATAACCACCACAAGACTGCAATGTTGACATGTTGTATGATGGATGCATGGGCCTTTGGTTGTATCCATTCCATCAACCAGTGGTTCTCAACCTTTTTCAGGCCGCGACCCCCCAAAATAATCATATTTGAACCGTGGACCACCCCCGCCCTGACAAGCACTTGGAATTGTAGGAGATGAGGCATTACATTTTTGGTATGTGGTCAGGTTTAGGCCTGGCCCAGGGAAGAGGACGCACCCCTGCCATGCATAGTTCACCATGGGAATTGTATTGGTTTTTCATTCTTTTAATTGTGCTTGTCAATTAATTATTTTAATTGCACAGTATTTTTTTTTTGTACTGTTTGACCCCAGGAAGAATAGTCACTGCTGAGGCAGTCACTAATGGGGATCTAAAATAAACAATAAACATTTAGTTTGACTCCGTTGCACAGATAAATATTGTGAAAATAGCCGATCTACAAGCTCACAAGCTTGTAGATCGGCTATTTTTTTTAAAGTGCCTCTTTCTTATGTTATTTGACAATTTGGCCAATGTTTGACCAGTTTTTATAGTATAGTTTGTTGATTACTTTTGATGCAGTCATGGTCTTTTACTTTTTTCTTTCAGTTTTTTTTAAAAAGGTATTTTAGGTACTTAAAAGTCCTTAAATTGTCACTTCACTGTCATCTGGGGACCCCCCAAAATCATGTGGGAGGCCCAGGGGGGGGGGGCACCGACCCACAGGTTGAGAACCACTGCCCTAAACCACATGTTTTCAAAGTAAAGGCTGCCAGGGGGCAGCAGGGGGGCCATTTGAAAGGAGAGGAAAAGAACAAAGAAAATACACCTCCTACAGTAGTATGCCCTGCTAAAAGGCAGTGTAATCTTTTACGTGTGTCCATTCTCTCTCTCTCACACAAAAACAATCCATGCCTCACGTCTTAAAATCCCTTCTGTCAGCCCTAACCCTTCATCCACACTGATTGATATTGGCTTAACAGACAGGGGAAATCAACTAGGGAAAATAACTATAGAACATCAATCCAACATCTGATCTCTTCTTCTAATTCTTCTAATTAGACCATTTCCACAACTAGCCACTTGATCATTTTTTCCATACATTGAACTGATCACACACACACCACCAATAGTCAGCTCACAAGAGTATTTCTCCAATTAGCCACAGAAGCTAATTAAGTATTGAGCATGCTATGTGTGTGTCCAACATTTTGTCTCTAGATCCATCATCACAAAAAAAAAGTCCACCCACTTCCACCTCACATTAATTACTATATCATGCCATTGCCATGGAAGCAGACTAATTGGCTGTATTGATTAGCACAAAGGGAACAACATGGCACTACGAGAGGTCATCAGTCATCAGTTCTCAGTCACACCTTGGGGAAGATGAAGTGATGATGACTAATGATCATTGATTAGGAAACTCTGAAAACACAAATATCTCTGAGGATTACTTTGCCTCCAGTTGTAGATCACTGAGAAATCCGAATTCACAATTTCCTGACTCTAATGGAATGGGCGAGCCATCCGATAAGAAGTGTTTGTCCTTGTGAGCATCCTTGTAAACAAGACCAGAGGAAATATTATAGTAGCTTCTTTATTGCACACTTCCTGATGGTGACGCCAGATAGCTGAGCTATTGTCTATCTGATTCAAGCGCGCGCGTGTGTGTGTGTGTGTGTGTGTGTGTGTGTGTGTGTGTGTGTGTGTGTGTGTGTGTGTGTGTGTGTGTGTGTGTGTGTGTGTGTGTGTGTGTGTGTGTGTGTGTGTGTGTGTGTGTGCGTGTTTGTTCACTTGTGTGTGTTCATTTGTGAGAATGTGTTTGTTTGTTCTCCACTCAACTCTTTGTAATTTTGTTCTTTTGCATGTACTGTGGGGCAATTATGCTCCTTCCCATACGTGTGCATACATACAAAGTATACAATGTGCAATCACGCCCATGGATGTGGGTGTGATTGTACACGCTTCCTTGTAAATAATCAAGCCTTTTCCCTCACTCTCCTCACTCCTCTAATTTTCTCACCACTAATCCTCAGGGTGCCTGTAATCTTGCTGAGACAGAGCAGAAGACGTGAGGCCTGCTGAGAGGACACTCTTCCCCGTCTTCCCACACTCTAAATGATGACAGATAACATATTAGATGACACTGGCCCTGTTGAAATTATGGTGAAAATCACAATGAGAAACGGTCATCAGGGATGAAGAGTAATGGATCACATGGACAGGGACGTCACAGGCTCTCAGAAGGTGGGGATTATGGACTTTCGGTGGACTATACCCCTTATACAAGCTCATAGCGCGGCACTCGGTGCCGCGCTATGAGCTTGTAGATCTGCTATTTTTAAGAAAATCGTGAAAATTTGTACAAATCTTTGATTAACCTTTTTTTCAAGCAAACATTTGTAACTGTCAAATGTAAACGAATTTTGTATTTAGAAAAATTGCGTTAGTTTTTTTCCGGTGTTTTGGTTACTTTATTTCGGTTTTAGGGTTAGGGTTAGGTTATTTAATTCTTATTTTTGCCTGATTTTACCGATTTATTATCAAAAAAGAAAAAGAAAAAACTTTTTTCAAAAAGTGGGGGGTATGAAATCACGGATCTGTGAGAGTGAGGGTGTCGCATCGTACGCACAGTGAATGGCCGTGACGCCCCTGCACATGGAATTGTATCAATACTAAAACAAAAAGGACACAGAATTATAGATTACTGCCTCATGAAATACTGAGCAATAAGTGACTGTGGGTTTGGTCACGTATGTAATTGAAAGTGCATTCATATTTTGCAATTGTTGATGGAAGTAAAGAGTATGCCTATGCACTCTTCAAAGAAGTGATCATCTGATCCAAGATCTGACTGACCAAGAGGAACAACAAGTGAATTATGAATGACAGGGAGAATAAGTCAATGGATGACAGGAATTTGGGAATAAAAGATAGCAAGGCGGAAAACAAACTAAACAGACACGGTGAAACATGCAACTATGCACAGATAATTGTATGTCACAGTAACAGCATAGTCTTTAAATATACATGTAGGGAAAATAAGTATAACAACTATAGGTGTGTAAATTCTCAAAAGGATAGAGAACAAACAAACAAACATAAATGTCACAAATGTTAATATTATGGTTAAGCCATGCTTAACCACATGGTTTATGGATTTTCAAGAGAATACAATAAAGAAATTAAGTAATTAGATTGCATTGCTAAATTTGAGGATTCCAATTTCATTACATCCAATTTGTATGGCATTTATCTGATTATTTTAATCTACAACCACTGTCAAGGTGCCCTTGCAAAAGGCACTTTGCCGCACAATCACTCTCCAGTGGATCACTCACGTGGTACAAAAGACCAGCTAAAAGGGCAGCTATAGGCTAACAACACCCCCTTAAGGCCTATTCATACTCGACGTAAGACCCTTAAGTAGTAAGGAACGGAGGGGGAGACCAAAAAGGGGAGGGGGGATGGGGGGTTTGTCCGTCGATTATGTCATCCGTCAGGTTGAGCTCTGAGCTCAACCTGACGTACCTGACGTACGTTCACTGCTTCCCTCTGGAGGATGAATAGCCTCTTGGCCCTAATCACGCTTAAGAAACGTGTCAAACTATGAATGCACTGACGTAAAGAACGTACCAGTTCCTCACCCCCGACGTACGTCAATCCCCATCTCCGTCTAGTATGTACGCCACTTTAGCTGTTCTAAAACCACGGCCTCTTGGGCCTTACTGCTTTCGTGTTATCATGAGCGGTTGTTTAGATGTTGTGAAGATCATTCTGGTTCTCAAAGTGGGGTCCGAGAGAGGGTCCTTAAGAGGGTTCCAGCTAGGGGGCCCCCTGCTAAATTACTTAGTATAGCATCAAAATCTGTTTAACAACTTTAAACCTATATACATCGACTATTTGAAAATAGCCGATGTAGATCACAACGTGTTGTGATGTGACAAGTTGTGAGCTTGTAGTTCTGCTATTTTTTTTTATTTTTAATATTTCTGAAACATTTTAACAACACAAATCGTATATGCAGGTCCCCCAAATATATATTTGGGGATCCTTGACATGAAAGAAGTTTGAGAACCACTGGTGTAAATGATACATTAGTATGTTGTTACATTTAACACCACCCCCATGCTACCAGCATTATGTCCTGTTCTAAGCTGCCCAGACCGCTAATGCCCTGACTCGTTATTACCGCTGACTGTCAATTAGAAGAAGTGAATTAGTGTGGGCCACGTTTGGCCCCGGCCAAATTAGACCTCTGTGTGAAGTCACTTAGTGGACTGCACTAATATAAGGTGTGCAGGGGATACAAGTTGTTGTTTACGCTCTAGGGCATAGTTCTGTATTTTTTTTAAGGTGGACTCATTCAGAATTGGATTTATAGCTGGAGGAAGGAGAAGAATGCTGATCAATGTGAGAAAACGATGTGTGGTGCAAGCAAGCATTAGCGTTTACTGCCAGTCTTCAACTGGTTAATGTATTGGATTCACCACACGGTGGTTAGTCAATGTACACACTGACCATTTAATGTAAACATTAGCACGTGTACACATGTAACACAAGCACATGTAGCTCACAAAAGTAAGCGCACACATGCACGCACGCACACACGCACGCACGCACGCACACACACACACACGCACACGTAGCAGTAGGTAATGAAGCTGTCCAGCTTTATTCCCCCTGAACATTTTAAACTTCTTTAGTAAAAGCAGGTTTTCCCCTGCGGTTTTAATTTCGTTGGGGTTAGGGCATTTTCACACACTATTAATTGTTTCTGTTTCCACAACTTGAATTTGATTTTTATTTTATCCTTTACCCCCTCTCCCTCAAGAGGCCTTGCTTTTGCCAAGCTGACATTGTAAGTAAGAATTTGTTCTTAATGTCTTGTGTGGTTAAATCAGTGGTTCTCAACCTTCTCAGGACGTGACCTAACCTGACTCCACCAAATGGAAGAAGCTTGCTTCACACTTGCTTCACAACCTTCCATCTGGTGTCTCGGTAGCCCTACCGCTGAAGAGAGCGGTCCCTTTTTTCAAGCTACTTGGCAGGTGATTGGATGGGACCGTCTGTCTATCACCGTCTGGGCGTGCTAACTCCAACCAATCATATTAACGTGTCTACATGACGTATAGTAGCTGCGCAACTTGTAGTGTTGTTGTTCGTGGTAGCGGCCATAATGAATAGTGAAAGAACTTCAAGCAACAGGCGCTTCTCGATGGCGTCACACCGGGTCTCGCCAAGATCACGCCCGTAGCTGCCGCTGATTGGTTAGACTGGGCAAGGGACGGTTTAAACTCCAATCTCTGAGCGATACCAGATGGAAGCTGTATTGTGAACTTGTGAACTCACCAGCGCCCCATCTGGCGGAGTCAGGTTAGACGTGACCCCCCCAAAATAATCTAATTTGAACTGGGGACCCCCCACCCTGATAAGCACTTGGAATTGTAGGAGTTGAGGCATTACATTTACATCGGTTCTACAGGTAACATTTTTTTAAATAGCAGCTCTACAAGCTCACAACGGCATTGTGAGTTTGTAGATCTGCTATTTATTATTTTTTTCTATCTTTCTTATATTAATTGATAATTTGGCCAATGTTTGACCAGTTTTTATAGTTTGTTGATTACTTTAATGCAGTATTGGGCTTTTTCTTTTCTTTCGAGGCATTAAAATGGTCTTAAAAGTCCTTAAATTGTCACTTCACTGTCATCTGGGGACCACTCCAAAATCATGTGGTTGAGAACCGCTGGGTTAAATAAAGGTTTAAAAAAAAGAAAAGAAAATAACAGTAGTCTCCAGTCAATATCACTGTGGTACCCCTCGGCCTCATGTTACAACCCTCCATCCCTGTGTCACTTCACTGAAGAGATAATTGAATAGACAAGATCTATAAGACAATATGTTTTAGCTGCCTCGGCACCTCGGAGGTCAACTGAGCGGGGATTTTTATGAGCGTGAGAATTTTATGTTTCTTTTGATTGAATATGAGTTCACGTACAGTACATGTGAGCTCCGTAAGCCAGTGGTTCTCAACCTGTGGGTCGGGACCCCTCGGAGAGCGTCCCCACAGGATTTTGTGTGTATGGGATGACAGTAAAGTGACTTTTTATACCTAAAAAAAAGAAAGAAAGAAAATAAAAAGATCATTACTGCATCAAAAGTAATCAACAAACTATACTATAAAAACTGGTCAAACATTGGCCAAATTGTCAAATAATATAAAGAGAATATAAGAAAGTTCACAATGCCTCGCTTTGCCTGCAATTTTCACAATATTTATCAGTGGAACAAAAAATTCAATGCCTCAACTCCTACATTCCAAGTGCTTATCAGGGTGAGGGGTCCCCAGTTCAAATATGATTATTTTGGGGGGGGGTCCCCAGTTCAAATATGATTATTTTGGGGGGGTCCCCAGTTCGAATATGATTATTTTGGGGGGTTACGGCCTGAAAAGGTTGAGAACCACTGTCCTAAGCGGCCCTCATCCCCTATTCCTTCTTCTTGGAATAAATCATTTCATTCAGTGAGCCAGATGATAGCGATATTCAAGAATAACGATTTTTGTCATATCTCAACCTCCGGAAGCGTACAGAAAACTAATTGCCTGGATGATAATTTTGGAGAAATGCCAATTTTGGTTTTTACTTGATGTAATTGCCACTGTTAGGCACTCACCACTTCAGCCCCCGAAGTTATTGTAGGAATGGACACAATGCCTCAGGGTTTTGGGGGTGGGGTGTCTAATGGCTTTATCTTCATGGTGCTCGTTTGTTT
Organism: Gymnoscopelus braueri; assembly: GCF_963280865.1. Classification (NCBI taxonomy): domain Eukaryota; kingdom Metazoa; phylum Chordata; class Actinopteri; order Myctophiformes; family Myctophidae; genus Gymnoscopelus; species Gymnoscopelus braueri. The sequence continues at coordinate 40,610,816 of NC_137607.1, read as the reverse complement.
TCCTTCAGCAAAAGGAATTGCACCCACCTATTGTCTGTTTTCCTCCGAGGTCAGACTGACATACAGTAGGAAGAGCAGGAATATATTTACCAGCAAGGGAATCTTGTTTACGACACAGTTCCATGGGAAAAACATAAATGAACGTGCAGTTGTGGTGTATGAGTGTGTGTGTGTGTGTGTGTGTGTGTGTGTGTGTGTGTGTGTGTGTGTGTGTGTGTGTGTGTGTGTGTGTGTGTGTGTGTGTGTGTGTGTGTGTGTGTGTGTGTGTGTGTGTGTGTGTGTGTGTGTGTGTGTGGGGGGGGGGTTCTTTTCCCTGTTCTCTGCATCTCTGTCTTAGTGTGTGCACCCATTCCAGTGATATTGGAAAAGCCATTACAACTGGAACAAACTGAATTATGGATGCCGAATGGTCGATAGATTATGTAAAAACAAACATGAATGTCATTACCAAGCAAAACCGCCAGTCAATTGGCCATTTCAGAGATGAATAAACCACAAGCCATAAATCAGCTCTGTATGTGATTTGGCTCCTTCGTTTGTTGGACCTGTCAGCCGTCACCATACCCTTCTGGATCTAGCTGGCATTGTAGAGCAGTGTTTTTATGGAAAATCTTTGCCAACATCATTAAATAGTGTATTGAATCATCTTTTATTTTTATTTTATTTTACTATAATGGAGTTTGAGTTTAATTTGAAAAGAATACAGGGTTTGATCCAAACCTTTACAACCTTTACCATTTTAAACACTCACCAAGCAATATTTGTATTGGACATTTGGGGGTTCTGCCAAAAGATCTAACAAACTCTGCAAACATGGTCCATTAAAGTTGTTTTGCTGTCCTGGGCATTGCTGTCTCAAGATTAGATGGAAATTGGAACCTCATCCTTGAATAGGTGAGTAAAACATTTCTGATACGTAAACCATTACAGTTTGCACTCGCACATCCTGATACCCACCATACCCATTGTGAAAAGGTCACAGGTATTGTATGATCCCCTGGCCTTGACAGTCAATATGTAAGGGATATATGTGGAAGGATGGTGTCCCTAGGGGCGTAGGCACTGTAACTTTCATTGAAATGAGTGGCCGTGGATTTTCTGTGCCCTCTAGATATTATACAGCTATATGTATACACCAGGGGTTACATGGCAGCAGGGCTGACCAGTCACTGCAAGTTAAAGCCATGCTGTATCTTCCCCTGGGGTTATACAGCAGAATACCCAATCAGCAAGGCAGAAAATAATTGACACTGTGCAACCTCTGCTTAACCTAGTCCTAGAGCTTCAGAAGAGGAGCTCAGAAAGATTTGATTAAGATACCATTTCAAACATGGATGAAAGTCAGTCACGGTTACTGTGGGCGGTTACTGTGGTAGAATTGAGGTAGCCTGGAGACACTGGACATCCGGGCACAAAGGAGCCAAAACACAGCGGAAAGGTTCAGAGAATGACACGCCAGCAACATACTTTCAGTGTTTTGAGCCATCTCGTTTCAATCACTGGGGGAAATCCCTTGTAGACAGAAATGTTTGTCAGCTGTGCCAAACAAAACATTCCAAATATTTTTCTCAAAAAAGAAAAGGTAAAAATGTTGTATTTTGTATTATTTGAGTAGTGAGAGCATTGAAAATCCTTCAACATTCTCATAGGACTAAGATGGTTAATTGAAGGTGTTGATTAAATGGTCTTTTGTCACGTTCGTTGTGAATACTGTAAATAAGGTAATGGATGTGATAAACATTATCACCCAGCCTTTGTATTATTATTGTCACCTTGTATTATCAAACCTGGGGAAAACCCCCATCCTCACCGTACTTCGCTCACTTATGCCTGCCCTCAAGTTAGATATGCTTGGGCAATGATGAATGCCTGGGTGATAATTAATATGCAAAACAGTGATTGACATTGTCACCCGGTGAAGTGTAAATTAGGCTTGAGGGAGGGAGTGGGGCAGACAACTATTACAAACACACATGTGGTGTGACACAGTCTGTTCCTGCCTGGGCAGTGTGAGCAGACTGAAGGATACTCTCCTCATCATCACCTGTTCCAGAGCCACACAAGGGGCACGCAAAATCCACCCAGCATTCAGTGAGTGGAATAGACTACTAGAGCATGGTGCATGAATGTGTCTTTGAGGGGAGCCAATGTAAACATCCAACAAAAGAGGGAGAAAAAAGGAGGTAAATGCTGAGAGCTTGTTTTTGTTTTCTATTTCAAACAAAGTCCCCAGAAATAAAAGAGAATGGTTGAAATTGCAGTGGAGAATTGACTACAGTGTGCGAGGCTGAGTCACATTGTAGTATTCCTTTGTTGAGCACAATAGCAGTAAAAATGTATGCTTACCAATCAACTGGGAGCCCTAACCATAAAGCTTGATGGTGCTTTCATTCCTTTTATGGCTGTCCCTTAGTGAAAATAAGTCTGGCGCACCAGAATAGAGGCTATTTGCGTGACATCATCGTACCGGAAGTTATGCAGGAACGCCTACTGAGTGGCAAAAAACTACTTCTGGCCTTGACAGCCCATACATCCAAACAACAGAAAAGTCCTATCTGATTGTATTAAACAACGTTAAACTCACCAACATGGCAGCTGTATGGAAAGCTTGAATTATCCTCTTTCTATCTGCAAAGTTTTTGTTTCATAAAAATCCACCGTAGACATGCTACTTTCTGTCAATAAATTCCGTGCAGGTGATTATTTTTCTAAGTGTCAGAGTTTGGAAGCGCTCGTTTTCAACGTCCTGCTGCCTCCTGCATTATGTGCAAATTAGAAACAGGTGGTATGCAGGACCGTTGAGTGATTTCCAACGAGCGCTTCCAAACTCCAATGCTCCATGCTGCTCAATGTTTTGCCACTCAGTGTAGATGAGGGGGGCGTGTCCCGGTGGAAAAGTGACGCATGTGCATACTCTCTATAGTAACTGTACCTGGGTACTGGTAATGATTTTTCAGGGTGCCTTAAAACCAACCATATCCTCAACACAATGTACAACTTGGTCTCTATTTAAAAAGTGCATGACTATGAAAATGCAAATGGCATTCAATGAGAGGGTCTCTCCCTTAACATTGTCTTATCGACCATAAGACAATGTTAAATCCATTCATCCGTCAGGGGGAGGTGAATGATTATCCAATGCTTTGGCTGTTAAGATACAGTAAACCAGTAGTCAGCTACATTTTGATTGTTCATTGAACTGGAACAGAGCAAAACATGGCAGATCATTCTTTCAGTTTAATTCAAATCATTTCAACTCAACTATACATTATCAATCTTACACAAGGGTACAGTGACTCAGTGACTTGAACAAATGGGATGGCAAGCAAAAGTAGACCCAAAGACTGTATAGTTTAGGCTAGGGCAACAAAATATATAGGTGGGTGGCACTCCAGTCAGTCCGTCCGTCCGTCCGTAAACAAATAATCTCAGGCACCACTGGACCGATCAACGCGAAACTTTGCATGCAGACTCCCTGGAGGCCAAGGAAGAACCTCTGCCCTATTGTATTGTAATTGTCCTGTTATAGCAGCACCATATGGCCAATGTTTGGAAAACAAATCATGAACGCAGCATCTGATTGCCGTGAAACTTCGCACGCACACTCCCACTAGGCCAAGGAAGAACTGCCGCCGTAAATGTTTTAAATCGGCCTCATGCTGGTGCTATAACAGGTCGCAACACAGCCCTGGGTAGGCAACTCGACCTGAAGGGGGTCTGCGCTCCAAGGAGGGCACTTTTCTAGGTTTATTCTGATTTCTCCAACAGGAGCTGTTATTTCACTACTAGTAACACATGAGCTGTGGTGTTACCGCGGCAACAGAGTGCTGGCTTGGCTGCAGAGCTTCCCTCAGAGAGGGAGAGTGAGAGACTGTTTACTCTAGGCTAATCCCATTAGCTGTTGTCCTCACATACTGACTGATGAGGATATGATCTTATATCTGTCCTGCCATCATTCCATGTTTGCTTGGTGTCGCTGCTATGCTGCTGTTAACTAAGGGGAAGGTCATGGAAAGATTTATTGACAAGAAAGTAAAATACAACCAGAGGCTTTTAGATGCAACCATGCAAAGTCTGTCTGCTTATGAGTCTTACTTGTCATTTGGATACACACAGATGCAAATGCACCTGTTCATGTGCACAAACACACTGCTATCTATGTTACCAATCAGTGTTGGGCTGAGTATTACTCATTACTCGTTACTCATTTCGAAAATAGTATTGTTACTGTTACTTATTACTCCCTGCCAAAAGTAACTCATTACACTAATACTACTCATTACTTTACTTTTCCGTTACACCTTGAACCATAGAGTGACAGCACATCACACCCCACACATCACACCCCACACAATTAGTAATTCCATCCTTTCAACTCAAAATTCTCACTTTTCATGTACATCACTAACAGTTTTCCTGTCGATTCTTTTCACGCACACATACATGCATGTTTTGTTTCCGTCTCTGCTCTAGACCCAGACCGGATCAGCAGCCTGCAAAGCAACTTCATCCAAGTCTACCTAGTGGGTACTGACCAACAACAACACACTATCACGGAATGAAAGTAAACAACAGGCAAATCACGTTTTCCACCAAGGACAATAGTAATGAGTTACTTTTGGGAAAATAGTAACTGAAAATATTATTACTCAAAACGTGAAAGTAACTGTTTCTATTACTTTACTCGCATTTCTTTCCAACACTGTTGGAAACATTTTTCTCTCCTGAATACTAAATTCTTTGTTTGGGCATCAAATTACAAATGGGTGATTTCCGCTTCAATGCCCTGCTATGCATAAATAACTGCTATAACTTTTAACTCATGTTCACATCGTAATGACCAATGTAATTACTTACTGTGGTGCTATTATTTGTAATATTATTTTTCACAACTCAGCAACTAAACCTTTTAAGAGCCATTTGCATCAGGTTTTTCCGTTTGTTTCTACAGTATGTAATAAGTGAGCTAAAGGTCATGCATTATAATATAGCCATCTTTTCTATTTCCACTTCAATGTAGCACAATATTGTCTGCTAACAAGGCTAAACAAGATATAAACCATCTGCACTTTCCTTAGTCCATTTGTTTACATTTGCTTTACAATCTGTTCTAGCCTTGTTTTTAAAATCTGTTCATAACTTAACCTACAGCATTTTATTATTTTATGGAAATTTGTTGTATTTTTGTTATTGTCCAGCCACAGTTGATGAGTCATTTCTTCCCAATTCAATGCCAGACAATAAAGTTTTCCAAATATGTCTGCATTAGACACCACCAAACTCCAGAGTGTGAGACTGATCGCATCAAATGTAATCAAGACATATTTTGTATTGGATAAGAGCTTCAGCTAAATGTCTAAAACATAAAATGCAATATAACTATGTGCTACAGCACTCACAGTCAGTTCCCACTAATAACATCCACCAAAGATCAAAGAGTAATGCAGGACAAGTGTACCAAATACACTCATCACCGCTAACTGTTACTCAAATAACATTATCATTCGTGTTCTTAGAAACTCTATTATGCACACTGAGGAAATTGAAATGTTCCCGGAGATGCGCTGCTTGGAACAAGAAGGCTATTGATCATAGATGACCACTTTTGGCTGGAGAAGAATTAGTCAGCAGCTGTTGGAGGGATTTACGGTTTCATTAGTTGGGTTTGGACAGCGGACAGGAGCGCTGACGGACTGCAGGGCTGAAACAGATAGGCATCTCTCCTGTGATTTGAGTGTGATCCTCTCCAGACTAATATGAGGCATAAATCACACACTAAAGAGGTGTTGTTTGCAGAAACAAATTATGGTGGCACCAAATATTAATGGGCATCGCTTTTAGTAGTGCATACGCCATACAGGGTTGCTTGAATTGTTAAAATGATCTATACCAGCTTTTAACATTGTATATCCTACGGCCATTTGGCGGAGGCTTTTATCCAAAGTGCTTTACAGTATACTGCAAGTGAATGCATTTTAAACATGCACAGTATAACCCTCATTGATAATTTAAACACAGTGTCACCTTTTTTTAATTAACTGAAATTAAATTAACCACTTAAGCCCTATAAACTTTGTTGACTGGGGTCCCCCAGGGGCCTATATACTTGCCCTCTAAAGCTCTTTGCCAAAAATAGCCAATCTACAAGCTCACAATGCGTTGTGAGCTTGTAGATCTATTTTCTTTGAATCTTTGCCTATAATGACATGGCCAGAATAGGGACACTGGGGTTTATGTGGTTTAATGCTTAATTAACATTCTGTGGGGTTGGCTCCCAGTGGAAATCAAAATAGCACAAGCCTGGTTTTACTCAGCGAACAACACAGGGACATGGAACCACTAATCATACTGTAGTACTTTATTGTTACAGTAACATCCAGAGTTCTCAATTTAACCAAATTAACCAGTGTCCCTATATTCTGGGAATGTTATAATAGGCAAACGCGTCGCTTTGCGCAGCGTTGTGAGCTTGTAGATCTGCTATTTTCACTACTTCAACGTTTCTTATTTATTTATTTTTTATGGAAATAATTAGATTTTATTCATGAAAACTGAACATTTTTGGAATTGTTTTTAATTGATGAAAAGATGTGATTTTCATCAGTTTAAACTTTTTTTAATCTTTTGAAATAATAAATGTAGGAAACAAAAAAGGGGGATATTTACTCTTGGTCCGTGACACAGTGGTGTAAAGTAACTAAGTACAAGGTTTTTATACATTTTATACATTCTGCATAATGAGTACTTTCTACTTTTGGTACTTTAAGTACATTTTGATTACCGAACTTTTACTTGTAACAGAGTATTGCAGTATTGATACTTTTACTTAAGTAAAAAAATTGAGTACTTTTCCCACCACCATGGGTCCCGACCCACAGTTTGGGAAACAGTGGTGTAGACTCTACACCACTGTTCCCCAAACAGGTGGTCCTCTACACTGCAGCGGACCACCTGTATACCATTCTTACAACTCATTAATTCACCCTCTATGGATACACCTGCTGTAAATATGCAGCAAAGGCATGCATGCATGCGTAAATGAAGTACATATTTATTCACATCCATGGATGCCACTGCTGCCAGTGGTCATGGGCAATACATTCATGACTAATTTATCATGCATACATTGTCCTGTCAATGAGGAGCCACCTGTATACAATTCTTACAACTCATTAATTCACCCTCATTGACAGGACATGACAGGATGTATGCCTGGAGGATCATACATTATTCATGAATGTATTGCCCATGACCACTGGCACCAGTGGCATCCATGGATGTGAATAAATATGTACTTCAAGGCATGCATGCATACCTTTGCTGCATATGTACAGCAGGTGTATCCATGGATACCATTGTAGCCTGTGCCATTCATAACAGTTCATGATCCATGTAATCTGATGAGGTGATGTGCTATGGCTTTGTAGTACTTATACCCTGTAGCAATTTGGTGATCTTTTGACCTCTGGATCATTTACCTGATGCCATTATGGAAGAGAATGCTTCATCCGGGAAGGATGTCACCTCGACATTTAGGTCTCCCACATCCCTCACTTTAACATAACCCCCAGGGCTCGGTTCTTGGACCATTACTGTTCACAATTTACATTCTCCCTCTGGGTCATATAATTTGCCTCAGTTTTCACTGCTATGCTGATGATACACATACTCAATATATGTACACACACGCACACCAAGCTTTCTGACTATACCACCATCCAACCTGACACACTGAAAACTAAAACAGGATAAATCTGAGGCTATCATCACTGCTGCTCATTTATTACATCTCTGTTGCTGAGGTAACTAACATTGATGTAACTTTAGGCTCCATCCTCTGCTTTGACAAATATCAAAAACATCAACAAAATGCCCTTTCCCACCAAACTAACATCTCTACAACCCGCTTTTTCCCACTCTGTTGCAGAGACTCCTTTATTACATCCTAACTAGTTCACTGTGGTGACCTTCTCCTTGGCGTTCCCACTCTGGAGTTAAATAGACTACAGTACTGTATGACCAGAACTCGACTGCAAATGATCTGCCACGCGCGGTCCTGGGAACACGTCGCCCTTACCCTTCAGCACCTACATTGGCTCCCAGTTAAATATATACATCTGTTTTAAAGCACTTCTAGTCTATAAATCTATCCATGGCTTGGCACCTCTCTACCTATCAAATCTTCTCCATTTCTACACACCCATTCGCTCACTACGTCTGCTGATGCCCATCTACTCTCCACCCCCCCCCCCCTCCTCCAGCCTCTGCTGTGTGGGTGACAAGGCTTTCAGTATGGCTGGTTGGTCCTAACATCTGGAATACTCTCCCTCCATGTCTGCCCCTGCTTCTTTCAAGTCAAAACTGATGCTTTCTAATGTGTATTTTAGTATATTGTGACTGTATTCTTTTATAATTTATATTATTTTTAGGGGGCCAAGCACGTAGTGTGTGGGCACCCGATTGTATTAGTTATTCTTCTTCTGCCGTTTTGTGAAGTTCAGTCAGATAACTCACAAATAGAATCAATATTTTATTATAGAATGTGAATACAAGTGTGGATATAATATTTTATCCTGGTGTTCAGACTCTGCTGCCTTTTTCTCCCTGCTCAGCACAATTAGACAACCATCATTAACCATTAAGAGGAGATAGAAATATAATAACAACCCCCCATAGGTAACAGAACTAATAGCAGAGCCAAACGCATAACAACAACCCAGGAACACATACGCAGAAGGAACGCAGACTTTGGTGAGTTTAAATAACCCGCCTATTAAAAATGAAAACTTTGAATATAACTCATGCCTGTTTCACCTACAGCCATGAAACTTCAAACACATATGCACCTCCTCAAGAGGAACAACTTTGTCACTGTGACGTACATGTATGACCATTAGATCTTCTGTCTTTTTGAATTTTATGAAAAACAGTTAAACAAGTGAAAGTGAAATTGGAAGTGATGAAACAGAAGTTCTGGCACCGTTATTATGAAGCACCATTGTTTGTTGTAATTCTGTATGTTTATAATAACTTTGTTTTGATATTTAGATAACATTCAGCATTCATGACAAATTATCTAAGCAATTCTGCTTTTCAAAAACAACACTACAGTCATTGCTGTTGCTTACATGTAGGCTATAAAACATGCTATTATTACTCTCAAAGGTGATGGGCACAGTTGACAGGACGCAGTGTCAGGGTATGGGGACTAGTACTTTCACGCAGGAAGGTCTTTTCTTGTCATAACATATGAACCAATACGGTCACCTTGTCACAACTCACAACCTTCAACACCAGCCACAACACAACACACTGTATACTGTAGCACCAGTCTTGATGGCTGTTATGTCAAAGCCCAAAACATCTAGCTTGACTTAAAGGAAATAGCAAACTCACACATAGGATAATTGAAGTGACCTAGAGATTCACATCAGCGTTCAAGTCCAGAGCTACAAACAGTCACTGAACATGTTTCATTGCCACCCAGTCATTGGGTCCAAAATGACAGCATTAGTAATATACACACAGCATACAACACAAGCAGCAGCAGCAGCAAAAAAAATAAAGAGTAAAAGTTCCTACCTTGAGCAGTCTTCTACTTGACTTTCATCAGCAAGTGATGGCCAGGGTCAAACTTTGGAACTCACCATAGACAGAGCCCCCCTCTCTCTAGTTCGTCCTCGGACCAGCTCTCCAGCGGTGTCTTCAGTCTCCATTTTCCCTATATCTGGCTAGCTTCGCCAGTAGGCCTACTTTCCTCCCCTGCTGGGAGCATCCGGTGTCAATGGCAGAGACTGACCGGCCTCATTCTCCTGGCTGCCATCTTCTCGTTCACCCTTGGTACCCACCCATCACATACAGATGCTTAGTGATGTTTAGAGTTGCACATAGCATTCTGGTGTAGCACAGTGGCCAGGGACGTCTGTAGGGCAGGATTCAGGGTCCAGCACTCACAGCCATATAGGAGAACAGACTCTACAGTCACCAAGAAGAAGCTGAGCTTGATATGGTGGGAGAGGTTGGATTTCCACACACTATGCCCTTCAGAAGTTCAGTGCCCTCCATGCAAGTGATCTCCTCACAAGTCCAGGTGAAATGGGTTTTTCGGTCATTTTATTTGGATGTTTCAGTCTGAAAAGGCAGCCTGTATGTTTCTGAACCAATCAGAAGGTCCCACCCCCTTGGGCTATGGGAAGGCAGAGAAGAGAAGGCCATGTTTGTAGCCTGCAAATTGTAGCCTGTAAATTCCACATAATTAGGCTCTATTTCATGGAAATGTTAATGCAGCTAACTGTAGGTAGGATAGCTAACTCACCTGAATCCAATCAGTTGACTCCCAACAAATGACGAAGAAGTAACTTCTCTTTCCACTGTCTGTCACAGATGTATTTTTAGCAGTTTTAACTCCCTGGCAATACTGACACTGGCTAGTGGCTACTCTACTCAACTTCCATGTGGTGGAATGTAACAAGTTGTTTATTTCACTCTTTTACTTACAAATATAAACAGAGCTTGTGTTAACACCACCTGACCTGTCTGTCTGTCTGCAGCAGGCACAGGGGAGGGAAAAGGGTCTGTGAAGGCAGCTTCTAGGCTAGGGAGCAGTGTTGCCAGATTCTGTGAAAGAAACAAGCAACCAGGTTATTTGTTATATCTGCTATTTTCAAATAAGCTCTTAGGGGGATATTATAATAAGCAGACCTGGCAACACTACTAGGGAGTGTCCACTCTAGAAGATAACATGCATTCACGGAGTCTCTACATTCTAGGGAGTGTCTAACAATAACACTTATTTTGTGTCAATTGTTTTTTTTTAAACTATATTTATGATAAATAACAACTAAGAGAAAGACTTTGTTTTAACTGAATAAAGTTTGTTCAATTCTAGGAAATAAGTATATCAACATACTGTGTTAAGTTAGATAGCTGTGGGGACCGGGGGGTCGAATATAAACCGCTATGTGTGCCATCTCGGCTCCCGGGAATTTGCAGCCGAGTTCTGGTCATACAGTACTGTAGTTTTCTATTTTTGAAAATATTTTATATTATATCGTCCATGGCACTAAATATTTTTTGATCGGTGTCCGTGACCAAATACCTATTAATTTGAGAATTGGGTCCTAAAAATAAAAACATTTTGAGGACCACTGGATTAACAAACCCAGTAACTGGAGTCTGTTGGAATGGTTGTGAGCATGTAGATATGCTATTTTTTGTTGAACGTTTGCCAAATTGTCACCTATAATGAAATGCCCAAAGTAGGGACGAAAGGGTTAATGTGGTTAAAACACAAGGTGTGAAAGTATAGCAACATTCATTATCAAGTTGATTAATTTACTTAATGTCTGCCTTTGCTGCTCAGAGAGAGGCCCAGGTGAACAATTATGTTATTAAGAATAAGGACATTCATCTCTCTTAGCAAAGAAATGGACTGCGGAGGAGGAGTGTGTGAAAGGAATGATAATAAAAAAGAAAAAAAAGAAAAGCAAAAAGACCTTCGCTAACATAATTCAAGCAGAAATATTATAAATAGAAGTTAGCTGTTGTTATGTTATTGGGTTGTAGGAGTTACAATTGTGATTTGCTGAGTTCCTGACATGTGTCAGCAACGTTCTCCACACAATCTGTATACATTTGACTAATGCATCACCCCTGACAGCTAACTGACAAACAAATATTGTGTTATTCTAGTGGGTTGTGTTTTGCTTTCTTCATCATTGTCTTTTATTTGCTCAAGTGTGGTGGCTAACCTTGTTTCGCTCTTGGAAATGAATGAAGCTGTCAATCGTTCAGATGTTTTTTTTAGCTCTCATCTAAAGTGCATGGCCACAGGTTGACAATCCCATTTGTTGTGCTGGATCTCATATTATCAACTTCAATCCAATTTTGTTTTTGGCCGGAGGTGGTTCTGTGTCGTGACTTCATTCACATAGTGGCATGAGCTGTGATTGGTCTACTTTTGAGGGGACATATGGGACAAACACTGTTCTAGACAGCTTGGCCTTTGGTCACACTGTAAAAGTAAAGCCATTAAGGAGAAAATGCTTCTTTCAAAATATATGGCAGAAGCTGTGAGAGATAGATAATGCCATTGATTGGTAATCTAATATAAGACTATTAACATAGAGGACTCAGTCTATAAAATTGTGATTGTTAAGACTTAAGTTAGTGATTATCACTTAACTACTTTTGTGCTATTAATCATTATGACTGGCTCAAAGTTATGGCAAATGACAGCCAAGGATCGTTATTTCTAGCATACTGCTTGCCATGAATTTGTTGTATTATTTGGCCACAAGAAAATGACAAGATTAAAAAAACAGATGCATATATGTAGTGCTCCAGACAAGACCTCACCGCAACAGCTCTGCCACTTGAGCTTAGCTCTATTGGCACGTGGGTTGTGCGTCGGTTTGCGGAGTGGGAGAGTGGGGTTCGATTCCAGGTTGGCTCAAATCACTACATCTGGCGTAGCCGGCAGGACATGGAGGATGTTCTCACGTGAGGGACATGAAGGACATTGTGCTTTGTGAGGGCCGTGAAGTGCAAGGACGTGTTCCCAAAAACTGAGGGGGTAGATGTAGTGCCCCAGACAAGACCCGGTCGCAACGGCTCTGCCAATTGAGCTTAGCTCTATTGGCTCGTGGGTTGTGCGTTGGTTTGCAGAGTGAGAGTTCTGGGTTTGATCCCAGCTCAGTGCAAATCACTACACATACCAAACACATCATGACAGAGGCTCTAAAATGTGTGTGGGCACTGCATGGCTGATTGTCTCCGCCAGGCCGAAAGGCATGGCGAGAGAATGTTTTACCCCCTGTCTGTCCGTCCGTCCGTGTGTGTGTCCGTCCGTCTGTCACCAGCTAATCTCTGGCACCGTTGGCTTGATCGCAGCATAACTGTGCACACACACTCCCTGGATGCCAATTCAGAACCTCTGCCCCAAAATTTTCACATGGGCCTGTTATAGCGCCACCAGGAGGCCGATTTGTGCAAAACCCATTTTTTTGTATTACTCCTACAGATTGTATCCAAACGTCATACAAATCAGTACACAGTATCTCTATAGTCATGTGATCACCCCGGATCTGTCCAATTTCCCAGATTCCATCCTCATTGGCTAAGGTTGGCCTCCAAAGTTTGCAGGATTGGTCCGTTTTGAACAAAATGCCTCAAATCATGAACGCAGCTTGCAATTTCCGTGAAATTTCACACGCACATTCCCATTAGGCCGAGGAAGAAATGGCACTTAAAATGTTTCATATCGGCCTCATGGTGGCGCTATAACAGGCCGATTCGTGCTTTTACCAATAACTGCACCGATCTGTGTAAAACTTTGTTTGCACACTCCAGGCCAAGGAAAAACCTTTGCCCTGCATTTTTCACATTTGCCTTTTATAGCGCCACCAGGAGGCCGTCTAAAGTAAAATACCTTTTTTGATACTAAGCCTTCAGATTTTATCCAAATTTCACGCAAATCGGTACACATGATCTCTATAGTCATGTGATCAAGACGGATCTCTTTGATTTCTCATATTCCATCCTGATTGGCTAAGATTGACATCTAAACTTTGCAGGAGTGTCCCGTTTTGAACAAAATGCCGCAAATCATGAACCCAGCGTCCGATTACGGTAAAACTTTGCACACACATTCGCACTTTGTTGAGGAACAAATGCCACCCTTTTAACATTGCCCTATTATAGCGCCACCAGGAGGCAGATTTTTGCAACACTTCTCTTTTTTATATTACTCCAACACATTTTGTCCAAACATCATGCAAATCGGTACATATTATCTCTAGTCAAGTGATCAAGATGGTTCCGTCCGATTTTTCCTATTCCATCCTCATTGGCGAATTCCGAACATTGCTGGCCCACAACAACCTACCTGACCTGGCGGAGACCTGTGCTCCGAGGAGCACTTTTTCTAATTGTTTTGTGAAAGCTTGATTCCAAAGCTTTTTCGTCCTGTTTTATTTTTTGCTAGTTCTTAGTTTTGCTGATCCATGTACCCCAAGTGCCAGCATCTTTACATTCTACAAACAGACTGTACATCCATGTTTTTTTTGCCATTAACCCATTAAAACTGGGAAAGCGTCTGTCATTTTAGATTTTAGCTATTGAAAAATAGCAGATATACAAGCTCATAGCGCATCACTTCATGCCGCGCTATGAGCTTGTAGATCTGCATTTTTTTTAAATCTGTGAATATATATTTTGAAAGCGAAACATTTTAACTCAAATCTTTGCTTCTGGGGGTCCCTGGAACAAAATATTTTGACATGGGGGTCGGGCAGCCAAAAACATAACCTTGACATGAAAAGTTTGAGAGCCACTGATATAGCAACATAAGTTTTTCAGAAAACTGATAGAAGACATTTGTAGAATCGGCCTCGGGTCTTGGGTTAAGTACAATAAATGCTCTGCTCTGCAGTGTTGTACTCTCTATAGCTGCTCCGCCTGCTTCTGCTGAACTGTGGCTCATGTCTGTGCTGTTCTGCTCTGTCCTGCTGCACTCTCAGTTGTTCATTCTCATGATGACTCTCTACAGCTTGGTTGGATGACTCAGTCCTACAAAATACAAGACTCTCTAAAGGGGAAAATAATGGTCTATATTGCCTGAGCGGAATGCCACATCCAGCCTAAATTTATTAGAAGAGTAGTCTCTCATTGCCAGACGATCAGAGATCTCTGCCTACCGATACGTCACTGCATGACACAGTACTCACTCCTGACGGTCTCTGTCTGTCACGTGCATTGCCCGTAATATGTCTTCTTACAACCCGCAAAATTGATGTCACAACATCATTTAAAACTGTAATCGTTATTTATTAGACAGGCCGTGGTTTGCACAAAGCTCCGGTTGGTTACCAAACCACGCTCCACTGAGACACAGACCAGGTAGACATGTTATAATGAGCATGAGTAACGACCAATTATATGAAGATGGGTTGAAAATGGGTGAAGCGGTCCTTTAAGCTTTAAGGTTGGAGAAGGTTTTCTTGTGACTGGGACTGTCTTGGAAAAACAGGGGGTCTACTGAATTGACCAATAAAGTGTCCTTTTGCACACTTTTCCCCTACTGTTTCAGTGACCAACAATAGAAGACTATGGCTGTACTGAAAGATCCAAGGTCTGCAATGTGTGGCAGAATTAGTGGAGGAAGTCTAAGGAAATTAGTGAAGTCTAAGGAAATATGGATGCTCAGTAAAACAGTCCCATATAAACAAAAGATTAGAGTACAATTATTAGTACTAGTTTCTTCCTATTCTAGAAGATCATGGGATGATGGGAGCATAACAAAGTGTCAGATATTTGTGAGTCAGCTATGTAATTACCATAGAGCACAAGTCCATGATTATTCACCAAGCCATTCTCCATCCATGCCCTATATACAGTATTATCCTTTTATGCTGAATGTGCACCTGGACCATGTATGGGACAACGCTGTTGGATAGCACAGGGGGCAGCTAGGGGCCTATAGGTTCCTTTGGAGTTTCCATGAATCAATGTTCTCCATCTGTACTTTAAACCTGTGCTGACCACCTATGAATAATGAATCCTGGAAGCACCATTGAATGTACCATTCAATGGTAGCACCATTGAATGGAAGCACCAATGGAAGCACCATTGAATGTGAAACTACAGGAAATGGCTTCCCTTTAGATCGAAGACAGTGCTGATATGCAGAGACCTTTCACTCTCCAGCAGCCATTCCACGGCTCTTAACCCATGACCCTCCTTTGGAAAGTGCTGTGCTAAGGAGGATACTGAGGCATCGGTCTGTTTGGACTGGATAATCTTCATTGGCAGTTTACTTAGGTCTGTTACAGGGAGTACAACTAATCACTACATATTACTAATGGTCTTATATTAGCTACTTACTGTAGTTGAAGATGTTAAAAGGAATCTTGGATTTATGCTTTACAGTAGCTTGACAGAAATGTAATATTGCAGAGGAATGCAGATCTTCAGACCTTCTATCTAGACAGACATGATATGAAATGAAAGACACCTGCTCTTAAAAAGTGATCACCTGCATTAAACGGAAATCGTTATTGAAACCATTATGTTAGCCAAGATTTGACAAGATACGATTAGTAAAATGTTTGGCTGGACCGCAATAAGGTCAGCCCTATAAACATGAATGTTTATGCTGAGTGATGAAGTTTAAACCATTGGTTGGTCGGTTGCCCTAACAACAAACTATTCAATCACAGCGCAATCATCCTTCCAGGCTATCCTAATGCATTTGATTTGCATCAGGTGTTGCGGTGTGGTTTTAGCCATTCTGGTCTAAACTACTATGCTACTGCTTATTGCATTGGTCGTTACTGTAAAACGCTAGTCATTTATAGACTACGTGACAACCAGGAATAGACTGGTGACCACCGGAGAGTCGGGTGACAGCCGGAATCTAGACGGCATCCGGGAGCAGTTTGGGTTGGCGCCCCAGTCTGTGTCTTCCGTGAGGAAGAAGCCCAACAAATCCACGGTGAGGCCTTTGGGAGGACCATTCAAGTAAGACGCAAGGGAGCCTGCAGTACCACCACGGGTCATGGTGGTCATTGCAGTACCATCACGGGCCAAGACACCATCACACCAGAATGAAATGTTTGGAGCAGGGGAGTCTGGTGCAACGCTCAGGTCCTGGACCTGGTGAGACGAAGGAGGAGCCCGGCCAGGAGTCAACCCACAGAGCCTAGTCCCTCCACGTGCCAGAGCCTCCCCGAGTCCCGGCAGAGTATTTCCGGAGAAGCGGACTGAGTGGCCCTGTCTTGCCCTATAGGACTGACCGTGGGTAGCTACTGGGACGTAAGTCGAGGCTTGATCAACCTTGGCTGGGTCACCTGGGGGAGGGTGTATGTTGCGAGACCCGAAACATCCTATGACCCCAGGCTACAACACTGATGATACGTCCCAGGTGCATCCATGTGATGTTTTTCGTTATATGCTACTGCTTATTGCATTGGTCGTTACTGTAAAACGCTAGTCATCATGCCAAATTGGGGGCATATACAAAAAGATTGACAGGGTCTCGCAAGTCCCGCTGTGTACCAAGATTCCAAAGGTTTGCTGTACTAGTGGTCACAGCTGGGCAATATACAATAAAACATTACCAGAAGTTCCGTAAAAATAAGAAAAACAATAATGTATGCGAATGTCATGATGACATGAGCTGGTGATGAACTTTACGTGATGTGGACCCTCGCGGCTAATATAATTCTTAATGATTGGCCAAACCCAACACGTCGGCTTAACTGATTGGCCAAGTTTCATATCATATCACCAATATAAGTGGCAGTGTGGTACAATTGTACGAGGTCTGTGCTCATGTGTGAAGGAAGCCGCAGCAAACGCGACGTGCGTGGAGCTGACAACGTATACAACGATTACGTCAGATAACAGGAGTATTGCACAACGGGTGGGGTGTGTATTCTCAACTTGCATCATTTCCGGCTTTCATGGCCCCAGAGTAGGCCATAGTACCATATAAATAAGGCTGATAAATAGTCCTCCCAGCCGACCCTAGTTCGAATCCAACCCACGTCATTTTGCATGACAGCCCCCCTCTCTCTCTCGCCTTTACTGTCTCTTGACTGTATCTGTCTGGAATAAAGCATAAAATGCCAAAAATAAATATAAATTTTTAAAAGTCTGTACGCATACCACATTCAGAAGAACTAATGGAGGATATTGGCAAGTCCTATTATTGCCTCTATCTGGATGAAGCCAGTGACATCAGTGAACAAGCTTGTAGCAACTCATAATGTAACTAGAAAAAGTGCTCCTCGGAGCACAGGTCTCCGCCAGGTCAGGTAAGCTATTGTGGCCTCCTGGTGGCGCTATAATAGGCCAACGTGAAAAGCCATTTCTTCTTAGGCCTTGCATGACAATCGGACACTGACTGCATTCATGATTGGAGGCATTTTGTTAAAAACATTTGTTTCGCTAAATTAGACCTGCTGGTGGCGCTATAACAGGCCAATGTTAAAAGGGTGGCATTTGTTCCTCAACATAGTGTGAATGTGCGTGCAAAGTTTGACCGCAATCGGACGGTGCGTTCATGATTTGAGGAATTTTGTTCAAAACAAGCCAATAATGCAAACTTTAGATGTCAATCTTAGCCAATCAGTATGGAATATGAAAAATCAAACACATCCGTCGTGATCACATGACTATAGAGATCATGTGTACCGATTTGCGTTTTTTTTTTACATAAGTCGGCCTCCTGGTGGCGCTATAAAAGGCAGATGTGAAAAATGCAGGGCAAAGGTTTTTCCTTGACCTCTAAGGAGTGTGCATACAAAGTTTTACACAGATCGGTGCAATTATAGGTAAAAACACGAATCGGCCTGTTATAGCGCCACCATGAGGCTGATTTGAAAAAATTCAAATGGTAGTTCTTCCTCGGCCTAATGGGAATGTGCGTGCAAAATTTCACGGAAATTGCATGCTGTGTTCATGATTTGAGGCATTTTGTTCAAAACGGAGCACTCCTGCAAACTTTGGAAGACATTTTTAGCCAATCAGTATGAAATATGAGAAATCTGAAAGACTCGTTTTGTTTAATGACTATAGAGATACTGTGTACTGATTTGCTGGATTTTTGGACAAAATCTGTAGGAGTACTGTCAAAAAATATGTTTTGCACAAATCGGCCTCCTGGTGGAGCTATAAAAGGCCCATGAGAAAAATTTGGGGCAAAGGTTCTGAATTGGCATCCAGGGAGTGTGTGTGCACAGTGGTGCTGTGATCAAGCCAACGTGGCAGAGATTAGCTGGTCACAGACGGACGGACACACGGACACAAGGACGGACGGACGGACGGGGTGGAAAACATACTCTCTCGCCGTGCCTTTCGGCCTGGCGGAGACAATAATGGCTCATAATGTAATAACGGTTCATAATGTAATAACGGCTCATATTGTTGAGAAAGGTGTTGCATTGTAATTATCAGTATCATGCCAGTATCATGGTCAGTATCATGCCTTTCCAGCCTTTTGCCTTTTATTTTCACTAGTTTCTGTTCCGAGCAGGGGCGTAGCCACGGGTGGGCTGGGGGCCCACCCACATAGAAAGATTTTTATTTTTATTTTTTATCAATGGGTAAAATCAGGCAAAAATAAGAATTAAATAACATAACCCTAACCTAACCCTAACCCTAAAACCGAAATAAAGTAACCAAAAACCGGAAAAAAAGTAACAAAATCCGCCCAAAAAACGTAGATTTTCGCAAGCACGCATTTATTGGTAAATGGTTTGTGAACCAGTGATCTAGAGTAGTTAGCGAAACAGTAATCTCTCAAGAACAGATTCTGCTCTGCGTTTGAATCTGTCGGGGGGGTTCGTCATATCGCGTACCCACTGGCCTACAAGTGGGCGTGCCTTCAGATCAGGAAGCAGGCCGCGCTTTACCCAATCAAATGTAGTGGGCGGGATTTACGTGTCCGCCGATCCTTCCCCACTAGAAACAAACCACGGAAAGATATTCACATTTTAACTTGCTCTTTCATCATAGAAACAAGTGGGCTTATAACCAAAACGATCCATGTTCTCTGGGAGAAGTGGTGTTAGTGTTCTGTGTAGAAATATTGTTAGTGGGAATGAAAACATAGTCGCACCACCGGAAGTGAAAGGCTGAAGGCAGACCAAAACCCTGGTTTCCTTGCGCACGCGTGCTACGTCGACTTCCTCCCAGAGCCACGTGAGATAGTCAGAAACAGCAGAGGGCGCTGTTTTTCCTTTTCATTTGGCGATGGGTTCCCAGATTGGCGAAACAGAGGTTTGGTTCATAACGGACGGAAGGTATTATAGATATCAACAGACACTATCAGGGAGGCCATATTTCTAACTCAATGAGAAAAGAGGCACCTTTTGGCATTCTTAGGTTTACACATAATGTTTCTTGAGGTTAGGTTTAGGCGTTGTTTTACTGAGGTTAAGGTTAGTGAGGGTGGGTGAGGGGGGCATTGCACAAAACATGACCTTGTTAATGAATGCATATGCAATTTTTTAAAGATAACATGAAATACCTTTTTGAGAGTAGTTATGTATACCCTATTTCCTTGTGAAAATAGCCGATCTACAAGCTCACAACTTTTTGGATAGCAACGCTTTGTGAGCTTGTAGATCGGCTACATTCACTAGTTTCAGAGTTTATGATCTTCAATAGACACCATCAGGCTGGACGTAGCTATAGCTCAATTGGTAGTGTGGCAGCCTGTGAGTCCCAGGGTCAAGGGTCCGAATCCTGTCTATGACCATGTGTTGAGGGGTCCATGAGTGAGGTTCTTAACCCTGGATTGCTCCCCTGCATGCTAACTACAATCCCTCAGCACTCTGCTCAGCTGTTGAGAATGCTCATTTGTTAGTTGCATGGGCTGCTTTGTCTCAAGTTCAATCTATTCTGTTTCTATGTCCTTATTGTGTTATTGTTGTCTCCGCCAGGCCGAAAGGCATGGCGAGAGAGTATGTTTTGCACCCTGTCCGTCCGTCCGTCCGTCCGTCCGTGTGTGTGTCCGTCCGTCCGTCCGTGTGTCCTTCTGTGAACAGGTTATCTTATATCTACAGATTTCGTCCAAACGTCACACAAATCGGTACAGAGTATCTTTATAGTCATTACACAAAACGTGTCTTTCAGATTTTTCATATTCCATCCTGATTGGCTAAAAATGGCTTCCAAAGTTTGCAGAAGTGCTCCGTTTTGAACAAAATGCCTCAAATCATGAACACAGCTTGCAATTCCCGTGAAATTTTGCACGCACATTCCATCTAGGCCGAGGAAGACATGCCACTTGAACATTTTCAAATCAGCCTCATGGTGGCGCGATAAGATGCCGATTACTGTTTTTACCTATAACTGCACCGATCTGTGTAAAACTTTGTATGTGCATTTTTCACATCTGCCTTTTATAGCGCCACCAGGAGGCCGACTTATATAAAACACATTTTTTACTCCTTCACATTTTATCCAAATTTCACGCAAATCGGTAGACATGATCTCTATAGTCATGTGATCAAGACGGATCTGTTATATTTTTCATATTCCATCCTGATTGGCTAAGATTGACATCTAAAGTTTGCAAGAGTGGCCCGTTTTGAACAAAATGTTGCAAATCATGAACGCAGCATCCGATTGCGGTGAAACTTCGCACGCACATTTGCACTACGTTGACGAACAAATGCCACCCTTTCAACATTGCCCTATTATAGCGCCACCAGGAGGCCGACTTATATAAAACTAATTTTTTTATATTACTCCTACACATTTTATCCAAACATCAGGCAAATCGGTACACATGATCTCTATAGTCAACTGATCAAGACGGATCCGTCCGATCCGCCTGATTTTTCATATTCCAGCCTGATTGGCGAATT